>NW_026712272.1:2196457-2271457 GCF_030504385.1 Musca domestica
CCACATTATCTGATCTGGAGCTATGAAAATTGCCACAAAGGTTTATATATTATATGCAGGCTGATTGGTATTGAAATGGGCTATATTTGTATACGTTTAGGTATAGCCCCCATATAACGTACCTTCAGATTTTCGGTAAGATCTGCCAAAATGTCCAACCAAATTAAATGATAAAATTTTGCTATTTGTGTTATTATACCCTCAGCCATATGGCTAGAGAGGGTATATATCATTTAATATGGCCAGAACGTGCCTCATCGAAAGGTCTCTTTGGACCAAATCCGTTTCAGGACATTTATAGATGTCCGTCCATTCGACTGTCTGGCTTACTGGCTCGCACGATAACTTGGTACATCGCAATATTATTGTCCAACTTATATCGAGTTCGGAGATGTGCAATATCGGCCCACCCCTTCTGGTAAATCCCAAAAAAAAAAAAAAAAAAAAAAAAAAAACTACTGCCCAGAAGACGAAAGTGTAATCCGAATTTGCTCCAAATTTGCAATTCCTAATATTTGCATCAGTGCTAGGTCCAAAATGGACAATATCGGCCCACTCCATCAAGTACCTCCCCACAAAGACTGAAAATTTTGAATAAAATGTGATGTAAGTGTCCTATTGCCTTCATTTTTCACACATCAAAATATGTTTACTGACCTAAGGTCTGGTGTGAAGATACAATATATAGGTCCATTCCTTATGGTACCACCCCCACAAAGGGTCAACATTTCGAAAAACCAAAACTTCCGAAATAAGCTTCCGATTCCATTAAAACTTTGCAAATCTCAATATTTCAGTAAGCACAAAATCTGTTATAAAGATGGAAGACATCGGATAATTCCTTCTGGTTCCTCTCCCACAAAGAGTCAAAGTTTTGAATAAGCTGAACGATCATAAAATCCGAAATAAACATCCAGTTATCTATTATAAACTGTTATTATAAATTACACACATCAGAATATCTTTATCAACCCAAGGTCTGGTGTGAAAATGTGATATATAGGTCCACTTCTTCTGGTACCTCCCTCACAAGGGGTGAACATTTTGAATATCCATGAAGCTCATTGAAAACGAAATTAAAATCCGATTCCATTCAGACTTTGTACATCTCAATATTTCCATCAACACGGAACTGTTAAAAAGATTGTAGAGATCGAACCACCCCGCTAGTACCTACCTCACAAAGGGTCGAAATTTTGAATATCCACGAAGCTCATAAAAAACGAAATTATCATCCGATTCCATTCAGACTTGGCACATCTGAACATTTCTATCAACACAATATCTGTTATAAAGACGGTAGAGATCAGACCACCCCTCTGATACATACCCCACAAAGATTCAAAATTTGAAATAACCAAAACGATTATAAAATCTGAAATAAGCATCCGGTTCTCTTCATTGTTCTTGTTTGTTTTGTGTTTTGTTTGTTTGATGAATTGCACTACGTCTGAAAGAAATTGGATATTAATTTCACTTTTTATGAGCTTCATAAATATTCAAAAATTTGACCCTTTGTGGGGGAGGTACCAGAAGAAGTGAGCCGATATATTCCATCTTCACAGCAGATCTTGTTTTAGTAGAAATATGTGAAATATCTCATAAAACGTGAAATTAATATCCAATTTCTTTTAGACGTAGCGCAACTCATCATTTGTATCAAGATTTCTATAAAGATGGTAGAGATTGGACCATTCTTTCTGGTACCTCCCCCACAAAGGGGCAAAATTTTGAATAACCAAAACAATTATAAAATCCGAAATAAGCATCCAGTTTACATATGGCATTATTACTACTAACACAAGATCTGCTGTGAAGATGGGATGTATCGGTCCATTCCTTCTGGTACCTCCCCCACAAAGTGTCAAAATTTGTAATACCCTGAAACTCATAAAACGCGAAATTAACAATCGATTTCATTCAAACTTGGTACCTCTCAATATTTCCATCAACACACCATCTGCTATAAAGATAGCAGAGATCGGACCATATCTTCTGGTGCCTTCACCACATGGGGTTCAAGATTTTGAAAACAAAATGCTCAAATGAGGCGCAATAACCATCTGAATCTCTTCAAATTTCACACATACAAACATTTTTGCTAACACAAGATATGTTGTGAAGATGATATATATCTGCGAACCCTTTCTGGTAGCTCATCCACAAAGGGTCACCATTATTATTATTTAAAAAAAAATATGGTGGCTAGTAGTAGCGGATTTTACAAAAAACGTAATTTTAAAGCATTTTTAAGAACTCCCAAGGTTTCATGGACTACCAACTCTATAATCATCTTTTTTTAAATTAATTTTTTCAGGGACAACCAAATTGTGATCTTGTACCATTGTAAAAAAAAATTGTAGAATAATTTTCATAAAATCCACGGTTTTTGGCCAAAAAATAATTTTAGCGTTACCCGCTGAGCTTTCTCATATTTCATATTTGATGTGATATAATTATATGGAATATTCATGAATTATAAAGTGAGCACGTTTAGTTCATATATTTTAGTATTTGCTATTTCGAAATCATTTTGGGGAATTTTTATACCCTACAACACTATGTGTTGGGGGTATTATAAGTTTGATTGGGCCAAAAATTATGTAACACGGCGAAATATTGGTTTCCCACATAGGAAAGTATATATGGATCTTCCTAGCTCGCCGAGCTGAGTCAATCCAGCTATGTATGTCCGTCCGTCCGTCTGTCCGTCTGTCCATGTTAATCTGTAATCACGCTACAGGTCACAATTATGGCCCGATCCTAACGAAATTTTGCACGAAGGTGGGGTTAGGGTCAGAATAGAAGCCTATTTCTTTTGGAGATGATCGCCAAATGTTTAGGGGTTAAAATGGACCAAATACTGAAAAAATTTCGGATTTTGCAGTAGCTATACAGGTCGCAATTATAGACCAATCGACGCGGAATTTCGCATGTAGCTAGAGTTTAGGGCGAGGAAGAAGCCTGCCAATTTGTGAAGTCATCGGATAATATTTAGCGGGTATCTTTTGTGTTGAAAAAATTCAAAATTTTTCATTAAACCGCGACTATTTTAAATACCGGCAAAATCACAAAGCCATGACAAGGTTACTTCTGATCTTTACATTGATGTTAACATCCAACAAATCGGATATATAGCAAAATATGTGCGATATATATGTGTATCAAAGAGGATATGCTTGAAAGATCTCTTATATGTCGAGAACGGCTGAACTGATTTCGACAGTTCTCATTAATTCAGAATGGCCTCTTGGCAGGAAAGAAAAAACGTCTAAAAAATCGCATAAAAACATCTCTCTAAAGCTGAAAATATTGATTTTGTAACATTTTCTCATATTTTTTCAATTTTGTCATATTTTTGGCATATTTTCATTTTGAATTAAACATTTGGTAATATTTCTACAGCTAACAAAACTAAGTAGTTAGGATATCAGGATATCATATACAGATCGCATTTATGGCCCGATCCTTATGAAATTTTGCATGGGGATAAGATGAGGGTCAGAATAGAAGCCTACTCTTTTTGGAGATGATCGTCATATATTTAGGGGTTGAAATGGACCAAAAAACTGCAAAATTGTCGGCAGGTCGTAATTATCGCCCGATCCTCACGCACATTTGAATGGGGGTTACCGCACATTGCAAAAGCCAAGCAGTTTCGGATGGCCATCCAAAAATATTCAATGTGTGAAATAGTTTGCCAACTTTTGTAGACATTTCGTTGAAGAATATTGTCAAATGTCTGTATCTCATATAGATGCGTTTCAGTCAAAAACCAAAAATAAATGTTAATCTTTTGCCACTTCTGCGAGATTATAGGTCTTTGGGAAATATTGGTTTCAGATCTAGAAAGACCATTTACGTGCAAAATCTACCAATAAATTGGAAATGAGCAAATTAGTTTAAGTTGCTATTATTCGAAAATTAGAGAACGAAACCTGATGGTTTTCTTTTATTATTTGTCACAATATCTTGTGGAATTCTTTCGAGTATCTCGCCTATATAAACTGTATCGTTTATTATAGTGTTGTAGGGTATTCAACGGTCGGCCCCGCTCGACTGTAGCCTTTGCTTACTTGTTTATTTTTTCGTCTGTTTCTCACTTCGAAAATTTGTCAGAATAGTTATTTATTTATTTATTTTTTTATTTATTTTTGTTTTTTTTTGAAAGAGTCTGACAATTTATTATTCTCGATACCAAATAGAGATCAAAACTTTCTTCTGAAAACCGTTTTTTATTAAATTTTATTCCAATTAAATATAAAGATGTAAGCCTTAATAAATTTTCAAATACACACTTTTTCTTAACGCCATAATTTCTAAACGGAAATATATATATTATCCTAAAACGAGGATATCCTTAATCGAAATAAATTTGCCTTAACCTACAAGGGAACTAAAATACAAAAAGGTATTTTCTCCCTCTCTCTCTCTCTCTCTCACTCTCTCTTTCTCTTTTCATCTCTTTATTTGTTCTCCAGCTTCCTTAATCTGCACTCTCCCCACTTGCCGGATGATAGGATGTAGAGCTGGTACCCTTTTCCGAATGGGCCGGTGATGGAGCTGGACTCATGGCTGGGCTGCGATTAATAGGTGTGGCCGCTGGACTGCTGCCGAGGGGTACAACTAAGGGGCCAATTGGTTTTCGGGTACGGGGTGCACCACGGGACCCCTGATTCACGGGACCGCCAGTTTTAATGCGTGGTCGGCCGGGGCCACGTTTTACAGGTGTCGGCACAGCAGTGGGTGTAAACAAACCCTCACCGGTATTGGTGACATTAGGTTCTGCTCCAGTTGCATCTGAAAAAAAGGAAACACAAACAGACATAGAATCCATTAGTAAGTATGAATGTAAACAAATTTGCTTGGTTGCAATAATAACAACAAAAAAATCTAGAGTGTTGGTAAGTAATTAATGTAATTAGTTGATTGTCCGAGTGGTGGCTTAGCTGGCCAATGATAGCCCATCTGTGTGTGTGTGTGGTATTTTGCGACTGTGGCTGTGACATTGGCAAGTGAGCTGAGGTGAGTAATTCATTCTTGTTGACCACCATCCACTATTAAATGCCATCATTTGCAAACATATCACGTTTTGGCGTTGACAAACAAATGAACTTTTTTTCCCGTTTCGTCTGTGGTCTGGACACACACACACACACACAGAGATATGTTTGGAAGAAACATCTGGCTCCATCAAACACCCATTATGGTAATGCAGAACATATGTAAAATTAGCCATAATGGATTTTACGCTAATTAGCAAAAATCGTAATGCGAAATGTTATTTGAAAAGGGCACCTTGCTAGAGAGGTATTTACATATGTACATACATACGCATTTATTTTGAATCATAGACCAAAAAAACCAATCACATTAATGAAGAGACGCCTCATTAATGGTGTAAATCCATTAAAATGTGAAATACTGTGGTAGTGCCAGAAGTATATTTACTATTTTTTTGGGAATCGCTTTTAAAGATTTTTGTTTTTTTTTTTTTTTCTGGAGCACTCAAACTAGAAACTTTTTGCAAGGACCATCAACATCGAAAACGTGAATTTTTAAGTAGCCACTTCAAGGACGAATGTGGATTTTATAAGAATATTTTTGAAAGAGAAGATTTTTGAAGAGAGTATATTTTTAAGAATACTCTTTTAATATGAGCATAATTTTTCAAGGACGAATGTGGATTTTTAAGTATATTTTTTAAGATTATATTTATCAACGCCATAATCTTGGATTTTTTAGACTATTTTATTCAATGCCAAAAAGTGGATTTTTAAGTCCTCTTAAGAGGAGTCTTAGAACTGTTAAATTATGTGTTTAAGAAACACCTAGTTTTGCGGAGCCTTAGACCTGTAAACTTGTAATTTTAAAGAACATTTTACAAGTACCCTCAAAGCCAGAAGCCCGGAGTTTTGAAAACTATTTTTCAGAACTTGTTTCAAGAAAGATTTTTTAAGGAAGATTTTAAGAAAGATTTTTTAAGGTTTTTGCAAGAGCCATCCGCGTCAAAAGCTTTTGTCTTTAAATAATATTTTTAAGGGCATTTTAGGGATCGTCAGAGGGTCTTAAAAAAGAGGGTCTTAAAAAAAAATTAAGAATCATCAAAGCTAGACACGTGAAGTTTTACAAATGTTTGACTTTCAAAGCCCAAAAAAGAAGACAATTTGATGAAGGACCCTTACAGTCGGAAACGCGGATTTTTAAAGAATATTTTTCCAGAGACACACCAGAAATGTGGGCTTTAAAGTAATACTTTTAAAGATTATTTTTGAAGACTCTCAGAGCCAGAAACTTGGATTTTTGGGGAATCTATTTTTAAAAGCCTCCCGAAACAAGAAACGTGATTTTTTCTAAATACTTTTAATGACTTTCAATTCTACAAACTTTCAATACTACAATAATATTTTTATATATTTATATTCAAGGATCTTAGAAAGCAGAAACTCATAATTTTTAGAAAATTTTAGAAGAACCCTTTAAAACATTTGAAGAATAAATGGACCTTTAAAACCTGAGACGTTTATTATTGAAGAAACGCGGTTTTTAAAATATTATTCTTGCAAGGACTCCAGAAGCGTTTTTTTAATGAATATATTAATGACTTTTTTCTAGGTCTCTCAGAACGTGGAATTTTAAGGTATATTTTTAATGTTTTTATTAGGGACCAGAAACCCTGAAACGTGGATTTTGAAAATAAATTTTTGAGGACTTTTATCAAGGACTCACAGTGCCATAAACTTAGATTTCTCAAACCAAAATTTTTAACGGCCAATCTGAACAAGAACCCTACTGTTTTAAAATTAGTAAAGGATTTTCAAAAATATTAACGTTCACCTATAAGAATATTTCTTAAGGACCTCAACAACTAAGAAACCGAAATTTCAAGAATATAATGTGAAAGGCCTTCAAAAGTAAACAGGTGGATTTTTTAAGGAAATATTTTTTCAAAGTTCTTCAAACCAAACACTTATAATTTATGAGAACAAATTTTTAAGGACCATAAATGCCAGGAACTTCGATTCATTTTAAAGAATATTGTTAGAAGCTTTTTAAACTCAGAAACACAGGTCTTTAAGAATGTTTTCTAAAAGACCTTCAAAGCACCTGATTTTTTAGGAATAGTTAAGAGCCAATTTTTAAATCTCTCGGAACCAGAAATGGGATTTTTATGAATATTTTTAACGATCTTCAAAACTACCAACTGGAGTTATAAGAATATTTCTTTCAAGGGCCAGAGAGAGAGCGGAAAACTTAGATTTTAATAATATTTTTAAAGGAATTTAAAGAATATATGTTTAAAGGCCTTTAAGCCAGATTTTTTTTTCAGGCCCACCAAAGCCGGAAACCTGGAATATCTTAAGAATAGTTCATAAAATTCAAAAAAAAAAAAAAAAGTAAGAACCTTCAAAAAGATGGACTTTTTAAGAATATTCTTTGAGGGATATCCAAATAAGAGTATGTTGCAGATACACAGAGCTTTGAAATATTTTTTTAAGGATCTTGGAACACGAAACCTTGATTATGGACTTTCTAAGCCATACAATAAAACGGGGATGTTTATATTATAGTGCTCGGAGATTATCAACGCTATATACGTGGCTTTGTTAGGGATAATTTTACAAGGACTTCCAAAACCTATAAACGTGGATATTTAAATAACACATTTTTTAAGACTTTCAATGATACATAAATTTTAAAAAATATATTTTTATACACTTTATGAATGCAAACACGGGATTTTAAAAACTTCGATTTTATCAGAAAATTTTGTCAAGAACTACAAGAGTAACAAACGTGGATTTTATGGAATATTTTTAGGACCATCACAGCCAAGACCATGGAATATTTTTCTAAAGAACCATCGGAGCCAAAAAACGTGGATTTTTTTGAATAATATTTTAAAATTGATTTTTTTAAATTTGAAATATTCTTATGGCAAAAACTAGGTTTTTTAAAAAATATATTTTCGAGGATTCCCAATTCAAAATTCGTGTTTTTTATAGTAATCATGTTTTCAAGGAGCTAAGCTGTAAATTTAACTTTTTTTAAGAAAACAATAATACTAGAATTTAAGAAATTTCCTTCAATGACCCCCAAGGAATTTCTGAAACATTTACAAATAAATTCCTAAAAAACCGAAATTAGATTAAAAAAAAACAATCCAAGGCAATTAGAGTGCATCATTACAAGAATAATTTTGCAAGGACTTCTAAGGCATTAACCCTTTGGATTTTAAGATTATTTTTTTAAGGACTCCTAAGGCAATAATCATGGATCTTTTGAGTACATTTCTCAAAGACTCCCAGGATAATAATCGTTTCTTCAAAATTTATTTTATGATAATCAACCTATTTAAAAATTAAATACCATGGATACCAATGTCTACTGAATAACAACAAGTGCGACCACTGCATCAATTCCAGTAATGAATCTATCACTGGTGGTGGTATTGACCAACCATACACATTCAAAACCAATTTTAATGGTTTTTTCAAAATAGTAGACACACAACAAAAAAGCGCCACATCAAACAAACATCTGTCATTGCAACAACAAATAAATGACGCGACATAACAAATGTTGGCGTTGTTGTTGTTGTGTTTTTTAAATCGATTTAAATCCGATTTATGCAATTAATAGTAATCTGCAAACAAGAAAATCCATTCGAAAAATACGTGTTTAAATTTTCAACGAAAAACTCAATTTAAATGAAAATTCGGGTTGACAAAAATGCTTTATGTTTGTGGCAGATCAAAGTAATTTTTATCGACGTTTTGTATAATCCTTAAAAGTGGTTTGGATTGGGTTGGAAAAAAAAGCAACAGAGGCAATTACTAATTGTGTTGGTTGGTGAACAAAGACAAGATGTTGGCACAATATACCATAGTTTTGAGATTTTTCTACACTTGCAATACGTATTGAGAATACAGGGTGAGATAAAAAAAACTGCAACAAAGTCAAACGCCATAATTTTTACATTTTTTTTTAATTTTATTGAATGAAAGCAAAAAATATCGGAAATAGCATCAAAATTTAAAATAAGTTTTGATTTGTTCGAATTGGTCACCTATGACATGAATTATGGCCTTAAAACTGCCAATGAAACCGTCACACGATGCCTGAATGTTGCTCTACGGTATTTTGGCCCATTCCCGGTGAAGCGATTACTTGAGGTGATCGACACTTTGGTATTTTTTAGTGCCAACCTTGCTTTCCAAAATACTGCAGACACAATAGTCCAACAACTAGTATCCGGAGATTTTGGTGGCCATTGTGCGCTGGAAATGAAGCGAGGAACCTCATTGTGATGGTGCTGAGTCCTGTTGAATTATCCAAGGTCTGCGGCCAAATTGTTTGCGTGCCCAAGGCTTTAAATGACCCTCCAGAATATTTTCGCGATAATATTCGGCATTTATTCTGATGCCACGGTCGTTTAATACGAACGAAGAGCGACCTTCGGCTGTTATGGCGGCCCACACCATCACCATGGACGGCACTTGAGGTCTGGCAAACCAAATTCGGCAGTTCACCACTTTCGGCCAAGCGGAGCAACTCTTTAGCTCTTTTGAGTCTATTTTCTTTCTGTTGCGGTGTAAGTTCTTGCACTTCTTGGAATTTCAATGACTTTACCCCGAGCTCATTTTTCAATATTTGCCGAATGGAATATTGCGATATGTTCAGCTCGCGAGGCACTTTTCTTCTACTGCGGCCCAGGTTTTGATCAAGTCGCTTCTTTACTTTTCGAACCATTTCTGCTGATGTTGCTGTTTTTTTTTGTTTTTCGTCCCCTTTCTTGATGTCGGGCTACGCTACCAGTATCACGGTAAAGAGCGATGGTATGAAACACAAAAGATTTATTCACATTTAAATGCTGGAGTGCTCTAACGATAGCCACCTGTGATTTTCCAGCCAAATATAAAGAAATCACACTATCCGGCTTGAATTCCATCACGAATAACTTTTTTTCTGGAAAATTGTCACCAAAATAATTTTTTACGCTTGTAAACAATGTATTGAGCTGTCACTGGAATAATTTTAACAGCTGTCGGACGAGTGGCTTAGAAATGACGGCAGTCTGAAGTTGGTTGCAGTTTTTTCATTTACCCTGTATTTATTGACCATTCAAATATGACTTGATTTTAAGTTTGGTTAAGAAAAAAAATTACGATGTTGTAAGGCAACATTTAAAGAGAATGGCCAGGAATTCCAAAATAATCTCCGAACAAAAAACATATTTAAAGGAAAATATTGAGTTGTCAGAATTTTTTGATTTAAGACCTAAAAAAGTTCGAAGTCGCAGAATATGCCAATGTCACCTCCAACAGATATTTTTTCTATGCCTAAATAATATTATCTCCACAAAAGTCTTAAAAAACATAAATTCCTATTGTGATATCAAAGTCAATCAGATAAATCATTTTGAAAATGCGCATATAATAACAAAAAAAAATTTACTGACTTCCGTGGTATCATTAACAATTCATCTTTAAAGAGCCACTTATTTTAATTGGGGGAGGGATGTTAGACAAAACATAAAAGAAAAGGGGGATGCTTAGCCCGAAATATGATTTCCTGCAACATTATTTTTAAGAAATACCATAACACGTACCAAGCCATAAAACACAAAACGCGAAAAGATCAACACTCTCAAAAGACGCAGGCAATGTATACCGAATCGAAAATGAGGGTTAAGTTGATTTTTTTTTTTGTTTTTTTTTTTTTTTTTTTCTTGTGGGGTAATCGTTCCCAATCTCGGGGGAGGGAAGATGAAATTAAAACAATCAAATTGTTTCAAGTATCTCTTTAAATTTTTGATCGAAACAGTTTGAAGTGTTGATTGTGGTTAATCGCCGGAGTTTTAATACAAAAGATTAACAATTTTTGAAAGGTTCTAAAAACGGAAGTAAGCCTTAAACCCTAATCGTATTCTTCTATGGAAAACGTCAAGGGGAGGATGATTTTAAATATTCTTTTCCTCATGTATATAGACAATGAAGTGCGGTTAAACAACTTACCCTCTGCATTTAATCCAGTCGCTGATGCGGGCCTTGTCAATGCTGTACCATTTCCTCCGCCACGTCGAGTGCTGCCTCGTGGTCGACCACGTTTTGTGCCACGCGGATGATGACGGCGACGAATTGGACCAAGACCACCAAAGTCATCGAATAGCGCTAAAAAAGAAGATAAATAAAAAAAAAATTATTAAATAAATTTTAATATTTTTTCAATTGTTTTAAGAGACTTCCAGAGAAAGGAAAAATAGATTTTTTTCGAAACAATAATCCTGGATTTTTAAGAATTTTATGAGGGAAAAAATGTCTTTAAGGATTAAAAGGACTATAGATAAATATATTTTACTAACATTAAATTAAACAAGTAAAAAAGATGTAAGTTCAGCAGGGTCGAACTTTGAATACCCTCCACCATTTGGAACTAATTTGGCAGTTAAAAAAAAAAATTAAATCCGTTAAAAATTCTGTTAAAATCTTAAAAATAACGAATGTAGCTGTTATATTAGGGTCTATACGACGATATGAACCTGTATAGGTAAAATTTGACATAAGCCATTACAATATTCAAATACGAAACATAAAAAAATCGATTATAATGTCGATAAAATCAAAACACCGAATATCGGGAGGTATCGTTATATGTGGGCTATACGAAGACGTGGACCTGCACAGACAATTTTCTGTCTTAGGCTGTAGAATCTATTACAAACTTCAAATACCAAAATTTGAAACAATTTCGGTGAATAATGTCTCTAAAATGATCAAAATACCGAATATCGGAAAGTACCGTTATATGGGGGCTATACCAAAACGTGGACCTATATGGTGGAGGGTATAAAAACAATCTGGGACCAACAGAGACAGTAATATGGATTTCTTTAAGAAAACTTTGTTCAAGGACCATCATGGCCACAAACTAGGACTTTTAGAAATATTTTAATGGACCAAAGCGTGGACAAACAGAGTCAAAAACGTAATCAAACTCATATGTATTTTTAAAGGGCAATCTGAACCAAAAGCGTGAAAAGTATGTTTTCCGATGGTTATGTGAACAAAAAAAGGACATTTTAATTTTTTTTTTTTAAGGACCAACAAAAAGGAAACGTTGAATTTTTAAATTTATTATTCAAAGACCAATAGAGCCAGATACTTGGACTTTTTAAAATGTTTTAAGAATACTTTTTAAAGACCTACCAAGCCAACAAATCTGGATGTCTTAAGTATATTTTTTCGAGTGGCAACATAGACACATACGTTTTGTATTTAATTTACTTTCTTAGGACAAACAACCAATAGATCCAGAAATGTGGATTTTTAATTTTTTCATGGATAATCAGAGCTCAAGAAAGTAGAGTTTTTTAAGAATATTTTTGAAGAACCAATAAGGCCTTAAATGCGGATTTTTTAAAATCATCTTTTAGGGAACATCTGAGCCTTGAACGGAGACTTTTTAAGAATATTTTTCCAAAAACGAAAGATTATCATACTTGAATTTTTTACGGGACAACATGGTTTGTCGTAAAGACCAACAGACGATAAAATTTGGATTTTTTAAGAATATTTTCTCATGGACTACCAGACCATCAAACGTGGACTTCTTTTGCATATATTTTCGAGGATCAACAGACCATCAAAAGTGGATTTTTTCAAATTATTTTGCAAAGGACAGACTATCAAACGTTGAATTTTTAGCAATATATTTTCAAGATCCAAAAGACAACAAATATTTGGATTTTTAAAGAAAAATTTTCAAGGACCAACAGATCATCAAAGGTTTTTTCTTTTTTTTAATATTTAGTTTTTTAATATTTTAACACAGATATTTTAAGTATATTTTTTCAAGGACAAGCAGACCATCAAATCCGGATTTTTTAAACTTTTTTGGTCACCATTTTGGAAAAGACTAATAAAATTGAATTTTTTTAATTGTTTTCAAGGACCAACGGGTCCATTTAAATATCTTTTTAAGGACCAACAGACTATCAAACTTGGATTTTTATACCCTACAACACTATGTGTTGGGGGTATTATAAGTTTGATTGGGCCAAAAATTATGTAACACCACGAAATATTGGTTTCCCACATAGGAAAGTATATATGGATCATCCTAGCTCGCCGAGCTGAGTCGATCTAGCTATGTATGTCCGTCCGTCCGTCTGTCCGTCTGTCCGTCTGTCCATGTTAATTTGTAATCACTCTACAGGTCGCAATTATGGCCCGATCTTCACGAAATTTGGAATGGAGGTCGGGGTTGGGCCAGAATAGAACCCTATTTCTTTTTGAGATGATCGCCAAATGTTTAGGGGTTGAAATGGACCAAATACTGAAAAAATGTCGGATTTTGCAGTAGCTATACAGGTCGCAATTATAGACCAATCGACGCGGAATTTCGCATGAATCTAGAGTTTAGGGCGGGGAAGAAGCCTACCAATTTGGGTGGTCATCGGATAATATTTAGCGGATAAAATAGACTATATATTTTGTGTTGAAAAAATTCAAAATTTTTCATTAAACCGCGAATATTTTAAATCCCGGCGAAATCACAAAGCCATGAAAAGGTTACTTCTGACCTTTACATTGATGTTAACATCCAACAAAACGGATATATAGAAAAATATGTGCGATATATATGTTTATCAAAGAAGATATGCTTGAAAGATCTCTTATATGTCGAGAACGGCTGAACTGATTTCGACAGTTCTCATTAATTCAGAATGGCCTCTTGGCAGGAAAGAAAAAACGTCTAAAAAATCGCATAAAAATATCTCTCTAAAGATGAAAATATTGGTTTTGTAAAATTTTCTCATATTTTTTCAATTTTGTCATATTTTTGGCATATTTTCATTTTGAATTAAACATTTTGTAATATTTCTACAGCTAACAAAACTAAGTAGTTAGGATATCAGGATATCATATAGAGCTCTCAATTATGGCCCGATCCTTACGAAATTTTGCATGGGGATAAGATGAGGATCAGAATAGAAGCCTACTCTTTTTGGAAATGATCGCCATATATTTAGGGGTTGAAATGGACCAAAAAACTGCAAAATTGTCAGCAGGTCGTAGTTATCGCCCGATGTCCATTCCAGAGACTTTTTTGGAGAATTCACAAATACAGGAAAGACGCACTTCCGACTATTTCTTTAACGCTGATTTCGTTGAAGAATATAGTCAAGTGTCTGTATCTCATATAGATGCGTTTCAGTCAAATACCAATAATAAATGTTAATCTTTTGCCACTTCTGAGAGATTATAGGTCCTTGGGAAATATTGGTTCCAGATCTAGGAAGACTATTTACGTGCAATATCTAACAATAAATTGGAAATAAGCAAATTCGTTTAAGTTGCTATTATTCGAAAATTAGAGAACGAAACCTGATGGTTTTCTTTAATTATTTGTCAAAATATCTTGTGGAATTCTGCCGAGTATTTCGCCTATATAAACTGTATGGTTTATTATAGTGTTGTAGGGTATTCAACGGTCGGCCCCGCTCGACTGTAGACTTTGCTTACTTGTTATGAATATATTTTTTAATTACCAACAGACCATAAAAACGTGGACTTTTTAAGAACATTTCTTCAAGGACCAACATACAACAAACATGGACCTTTTATGAATATGTTTTCAAGGGTCACCATATCATCAAAATATGATTTACAAAGAATATGTTTTCAAGGACTAAAAGGACACTGAACGTGGACTTTAAGAACAATTTTTGAGGTACTGTCAAGGGTAGACTTTTGGATTTTTTGAAGGACAATCTGTGCCAAAACGTAAATCAATCATGTTTCGATGTCTTTTAGAGCCTGAAGCGAAACATTCATAATTTTTTCTGGAGGACTCTAAGAGGCTTTTTTGAATTAAAATATTTAATGCCTGAGTTCTAAATGTGATTTTTCTAATATTTCAGGGATTAAACGTGGAACGTCAATCAAACATCAAGGACAACTTGAGCCTCAATTGTTGATATTTTAAGGACCATCTGCGTCTTAAATTGGCATTTTTTGAATATTTGTTGAAGACCCATCATAGCCCGAAATGTGGACATTAAAAACAAATATTTGTTAAAGGACTATCTGAACCAGAATCGTGGATTTTTTCCACGATAACAAACTTTGAATCAATAGGAGCCTTCTTCAAAGAACTGTTTTTATGTTTTTCAAATGATGCTCATTGAATGTCCACGTTGGCTCTAGTGGTTAAAAAACCCATATTTATGGATATTTCCCGGAAATGTGGATGGAGGAATATTTTTTAAGACCTTTAAGAATTGTTTTAAAAGGACGATTGCTTAAGTCCCATCAGTAGGCCTGAATCGACCTTTTTTTCTGATTTTGTTGGAAATTGTGGCAGAAACATTCTAAATGCCGAAATTCGGCCGGTACCGTTATATGAGGGCTACACCAATTTGTGGACCTGAATGGAACATTTCTTGCAAGGAGAGAAAATCCATAATGAGACACTAATTGTCAAGTTTCATCTAATTTGGTTGGAAATTGTGTCAGAAACATTCAAAAAAACCGAAAAACGGGAGGCACAGTTATATGGGGGCTATATTAAAACGTGGACCAATATAGCCCGTTTTCAATACTAATCAGTCTGCATATAATTTAAACCTTTGTGCCATATGTCAAAGATTAAATAATGTGAACTATTCGTGATTTCAACAGACGGACACATGGGCATCGCTGAGTCGCTTTAAAATTGTATTCTGATCAGGAATATATATATACTCTTTGGGGTATCCGACAAATATTTCAAGGTGAAACGACAAATTAAATGTACCTTATAGCTCCCATATATATATATATATATATATATATATATATATATATATATATATATATATATATATATATATATATATATATATATATATATATATATATATATATATATATATATATATATATATATATATATATATATATATATATATATATATATATATATATATATATATATATATATCTTCAAACGATTTCGGGTTAATTGTGCACCAAATGGCCAATACCAGTCCAAATGATCCTAATTTTGGCACATTGGCCTAGGAGCAATACTTAAAATTTGGTGATATAGCAATAGCAATAGCTCCCATATATATTTCATTCGATTTGGTCTTTAAGTCCCTCACATTCGTAATATGCTTTCGACAACAATGATATTTGGTACCAAATTGCTAAAAGAGCTAAGAAATACATTTACCAAATTTTATTGAGATCGTCTCAGACTTGGATATAGCTGTCATATACCTGTATCCGATTTCAGGTTTATTGTGCACCAAATGGCTAATATCAGCCCAAATTCACGTACAACCGAATTCTGCTTAGAAGCAAGTGTTTAAAATTTGGTAAAAATCTGTTCAGATATAACTATAGCTCCCATATATATGTTTCATCCGATTTGGTTTTAAATCCCTGACATTCGTAATATGCTCAGAAATACATTTGCAAAATTTTATCGAGATCGGATCAGATTTGGATATAGCTCTCATATATATCCTTAATCCGATTTCAGGTTTATTATGCAAATAATGACGAATATCAACCCCAATGGCGAGAATTTTGGCACATTCGTTTCCAGCTGTTGGAATTCAACTCTTATATATATTTTTATATCCTCCACCATAGTATGGAGGGTATATTAAGTTTGTCATTCCGTTTGTAACACCTCGAAATATAAGTATATATATTCTTGATCAGCATAAAATTCTATGTCGATTTATCAATGTCCGTCCATCTGTCCGTCTGTGGAAATCACTCTAGCTTCCGAACGAAATGAAGTAGGTTGATAAAATTTTACTCAAATGTGTACTATGTTTGCAGGACTTTTGGTATTGAAAATGGGCCATGTAGGTCCACGTCTTCGTATAGCCCCCATATAACGGTACCTCCCGATATGCGGTATTTTGATGATTCTAGCGACATTTGTTACTGGAATTGTTTGAAAATTAATATTTAAAGTTCATAATAGATGCTACGGCTTAAGACAGAAAATGGGCTATGTAGGTCCATGTCTTCGTATAGCCCCCATATAACGGTACCTCCCGATATTCGGTATTTTGATGATTTTAGCGACATTATTTACCGGAATTGTTTCAAATTTGGTACTTGAAATTCAATATACATACTACACCCTACGACAGAAAATTGTCTGTGCAGGTCCACGTCTTCGTATAGCCCCGATATAACGGTACCTCCCGATATTCGGTATTTTGATGATTTTAGCGACATTATTTACCGGAATTGTTTCAAATTTGGTATTTGACGTTTTTAATAGATACTACAGCATAAAACAGAAAATGGGCTATGTAGGTCCATGTCTTCGTATAGCCCCTATATAACGGTACCTCCCGATATTCGGTATTTTGATCATTTTAGCGACATTATTTACCGGAATTGTTTCAGTTTTAGTATTTGAAGTTCGTAATGAATACTACATCCTAAGACAAAAAATAAGCCATGTAGGTCCACGTCTTCGTATAGCCCCCATATAACGGTACCTCCCGATATTCGGTATTTTGATGATTTTAGCGGCATTATTTACCGGAATTGTTTCAAATTTCGCATTTGAAGTTCGTAATTAATACTACAACCTATGACGTAAAATTGTCTGTGCAGGTCCACGTCTTCATATAGCCCCCATATAACGGTACCCCCCGATATTTGGTATTTTTATGATTTTAGCGACATTATTTACCGGAATTGTTTCAAATTTCGCATTGGAAGTTCGTGAAGTTCGATATTACAGCCTATGACAGAAAATTGTCTGTGTATTATAAACAGATTTTTTTTTCAAGTTTCGCATTTTAATATTGTAATAGCTTTTGAAAAAAGTTGCCTATGCAGGTCTACATCGTCGTATAGACTCTAATATACGGCTACATTAGGTATTATCAAGATTTTAACAGATTTTTAAGGGATTTTATTTTATTTTTTTTTTTTGAAAATTGTTAAATTTGTATCAAATGGTGGAGGGTATTAAAAGTTCGGCCCGGCCGAACTTACTTATTATAATTCTTCTTGAAGAGATATCATGTAATCCATAGCAATATTATTTGGCAAAAAAGATAAAAATGTCTCCGTCAAATTTAGTGAAAATCGATTCAGAAGTCGAAATGTCTCCCATATATATTAAGTCCTTCTGAAATCAAATTATAACTGCTCTAAAGCCAAAGGTTGATAGGTGTAAGGATCTACTTCAAATAAATTCACAATATAAATTCTTTTGTTACGGGAGCCCTACTAAATATGCATAGTGGTGTAGGGTTTTCCTTGCTGGTTTAATTTAAAAAATTTTAAATTTGGATTTTTAACCAATATTTTTTTAATCGTAACCTTTAAAGAAGATGTTTTGAGGTCAATTTGAAGTTGCTGAGCTCCCAATGATTAATGTCCTGTTTACATGCCTCTATTTCCTTCCATCCAGTTCAATATAAAATTTCAAACATTGACACCACATGCTTATCATATGTTTCTTCCAACTGCCCCCCTTAAGGGATGATCTACATCACCTTAGATCCTTATCAAACATATGCGGGCGATAACCAACCAAACACTTTGGGCTTGACCATCAAATTACTATCAAAACTATGATGGAAGGCGTTGAGAGACACTTTTATGGTCATTTTTGGTAAAAAAAAATTAGAACAGAAGATTAATGACCCACAAATGTAGCCACCAAGCATTGAGCGGAAAACGGAAATAAATTGGAAGCAGATGGGAGAGGGGAAATGAAAGAAAACTGATAACAAACTACCGTGGAATGTTATCAAATTAAATGACCGTTATCAAATTAGAAAATTTAGAACGTTCGGAATAACTCAAATTAAACTAATGTGGAAAATTAAAGAAAAAAAAACATTCCGGCTACCTAGATGGCAGAGGTAACAGCAAATCATCGGATCTAGATGAGAGACATTGTTTGAAGTTAGTGGTTGTTGGTTAGAGACTGTCTGGCTGGCTGTTTGATTAATGCAAATGGTGGTGGCTACCTGTAGAAAGGGGGGAGGACTGCAGTTCCACATACCTTCATTAAATGCCATGGAATGTTTTTTTTTTTAATTTTCTGTCATTTAAGACCATGTCTCTGTTGTCATCATTACTATTTTTTTGTGGTGCTTTAAATCAAACCAAAAGATTTTGTAACTCTTCTACAAATGCCCAAAATGTGACAGAAATGTCTATTTTTTGTGGCTTTTTTTTGTAGTTCAGGTGCCTAGTTTTTTTGTGACCAAGAATTCCACAAAAAAATAAAGACATGTTACCCAGACCCAAAATGACATGTCTCAAGCTCATTGTAGTAACAAAACACAAAATCGAATCAAACCACATCCAATTGAATAAGTCACTGAAGACTAAACTAAAAAAAACGCCAAAGACTATTAATCGATATACATATAAAAACACGAGGTGAATATGTAGTTTTGTATCGAAATAGAAGTTTTAGCATAAAACAAACAGAGCTCAGGTTGTAAATAAAGAAAAGTATTGATGGTGATGGTGCATACCCCGCAATACTAAAACGAAAATAAAAAACTAAATCGAATTCTTCAAATAGCAGTCGAAGAGTAGACAACAAAAAATACACGACATTAACATAGCATAATATTGATAAAACTTATGACAAGGTACAAAAACAAGGATTATGGCTGAGAACAGTGGGTTTTGGGATTGTGAAATGTAGTAGCTTTTATTGTCCTGAAAAATATTTCGTAAAAAATCTTATGAAAAATATCCCAAAAAAAAAAAAAAAAAAAAAAGAAAGAGAAAATCCAGCAGAATATGGAAGTAGAGCGAAACATAGAAGGCACGAGTATGGGCGTTGTGAAAGTTGAAATTGCAAAGTAACCGATATAGAGGGGTTACCCCTCCTCTATATTTTTTGAAGTTTTCGGATTAAGATTCCAAGGTATCCCTTGATTTTAGGAAATATTGCAGATATAAACATGATTTTTTTTTTGGAATTTTAACCCTCAAAAGTGGTATATTTGGTTAGGAACTCACTGTAAACTAAAACGTAACAAGCCAAAATATTCTACATAGTTATATGTCATAAAATTCTACTACAGGTCATGGAAGACATTAAAAGTCTAAGGGCCAGTTTTTATTTAAAAAAGAAAAACAATATATTCAAAAAAAAATTTGTTTTTAATAAAATAATTCTCTATTTCCATTCTGTATTAAAAAATAAGTAAGCAAAGGCTACAGTCGAGCGGGGCCGACCGTTGAATACCCTACAACACCATAATAAACGATACAGTTTATATAGGCGAGATACTCGAAAGAATTCCACAAGATATTGTGACAAATAATAAAAGAAAACCATCAGGTTTCGTTCTCTAATTTTCGAATAATAGCAACTTAAACTAATTTGCTCATTTCCAATTTATTGGTAGATGTGGCACATAAATGGTCTTCCTAGATCTGGAACCAATATTTCCCAAAGACCTATAATCTCTCAGAAGTGGCAAAAGATTAACATTTATTATTGGTTTTTGACTGAAACGCATCTATATGAGATTCAGACATTTGACTATATTCTTCAACGAAATCAGCGTTAACGAAATAGTCGGAAGTGCGTCTTTCCTGTATTTGTGAATTCTCCAAAAAGTCACTGGAATGGACATTTTCGTATTATGTCTACAAAAGTTGGCAACTATTTCGCACATTGAATATTTTTGGATGGCCATCCAAAACTGCTTGGCTTTTGCAATGTCCGGTAACCCCCATTCAAATGTTCGTTTGGATCGGGCGATATTTACGACCTGCTGACAATTTTGCAGTTTTTTTGTTCATTTCAACCCCCAAATATATGGCGATCATCTCCAAAAAAAAGTAGGCATCTATTCTGACCCTCATCTTATCCCCATGCAAAATTTCGTAAGGATCGGGCATAAATGCGATCTGTATATGATATCCTGATATCTCAACTACTTAGTTTTGTTAGCTGTAGAAATATTACCAAATGTTTAATTCAAAATGAAAATATGCCAAAAATATGACAAAATTGGAAAAATATGAGAAAATGTTACAAAATCAATATTTTCATATTTAGAGAGATATTTTTATGCGATTTTTTAGACGTTTTTTCTTTCTTGCCAAGAGGCCATTTTGAATTAATGAGAACTGTGGAAATCAGTTTAACCGTTCTCGACATATAAGAGATCTTTCAAGCATATCTTCTTTGATAGACATATATATCGCACATATTTTGCTATATATCCGATTTGTTGGATCTTAACATCAATGTAAAGATCAGAAGTAACCTTGTCATGGCTTTGTGATTTCGCCGGGATTTAAAATATTCGCGGTTTAATGAAAAATTTTGAATTTTTTCAACACAAAAGATATGGTAAATATCTAATATCGCTAAATATTATCCGATGGCCACCCAAATTGGTAGGCTTCTTCCCCGCCCTAAACGCTAGCTACATACGAAATTCCGCGTCGATTGATCTATAATTGCGACCTGTATAGCTACTGCAAAATCCGACATTTTTCAGTATTTGGTCCATTTCAACCCCTAAACATTTGGCGATCTCCAAAAGTAATAGGCTTCTATTCTGACCCTAACCCCACCTTCGTGCAAAATTTCGTAAGGATCGGGCCATAATTGCGACCTGTAGCGTGATTACAAATTAACATGGACAGACGGACCGACGGACGGACGGACATACATAGCTAGATCGACTCAGCTCGGCGAGCTAGGAAGATCCATATATACTTTCCTATATGGGAAACCAATATTTGGAGGTGTTACATAAATTCTGGCCAAATCAAACTTATAATACCCAAAACACATAGTGTTGTAGGGTATAAAAATGGAAATTTGATAAAAATCGTTTTTGAAACTTCACTTTTACACTGTGCAACACAAAAAATAATTATAGGCGAAATTCATCAGCATATGGAAATAGAGCTAAAAATAGAAGGCACGTGTATCGGCGTTTTGAAGGCAAGTTACCCCTCCTTTATATTTTTTTAAAAAGGTTCGGACTAAGATTCAAAGGTTTCCGTTGATTTAATGTGTATAGTATCTTCGGCAATAATGCAGATAAAAACACGAGTTTTTTATACCATCAACCATATGGCTACGGGGGGTACATAAAGGGTGAGATAAAAAAGGAACAAAGTCAAACGCCATAATTTTTCCTTTTTTTTAACTTCATGGAATGAAAGCAAAAAAATTCGGAAATAGCATCAAATTTTAGAATAAATTTAGATTTTTTCGAATTAATCGCCTTTGGCACGAATTATGGCCTTCAAAAACGGCCAATGAAACCGTCACACGACACTCTCGAATATTTTAGTGCCAACCTTGCCTTCCAAAATACCCCAGACACAATAGCCCAACGGATTGGTATCCAGAGATTTTGGTGGCCATTGTGCGCTGGAAATGAAGCGACGAACCTCATTTGTTAACCAGTCTTGGGTGGCGCCGCTGAGTGCGATAATATTCGACTTTTATTCTTAGAGCGACCATCGGCTGTTATGGCGGCCCACACCATCACCATGGCCGGCGCTTGAGTTCTGGTGGTCAACCGAAGGTGCACATTTTCACCTGACCTCTTTTGGCAAGTAAACACGATAATTTTGTTTGTTTACAAACTGCTGGTCAACGAATGTTTTCTCATCGGAGAGAACCTGTATTTTTTTGCTGTTTTCTTCCGTCCACTTCGTTGACGTCGGGCTATGCTACCAGTATCACGGTAACGAGCGATGGTACGAGACACAACAGATTTATTCACATTTAAATGCTGGAGTGCTCTAACGATAGCCACTTGTACTTATCCAGAAAGAAATCACACTACGACGCTTGAATTCCACCACAAATAACTTTTTTCTGGAAAATTCTCACCAAAATGCTTTTGTACGCTTGTAAACAATATAATGAGCTGTCACTGGAATAATTTTAATAGCTGTCGGACGAGTGGCTTAGAAATGACAGCAGTCTGAAATTGGTTGCAGTTTTTTCATCTCACCCTGTGTATATATATTTTGCTAAATGTCTGATATATTGGCATCAATATAATGGTCAGAAGTGTCTTTTTCGTGAATTTTTGTCGGAATTAAAAATATTCACGGTTCAGTGGACACCTTGTTATTTTTCACACAAAAGTGGTGGTATATTTAACCTCATGCCCTGTCTTGAACTCTTTCCCCATTTAAAATTGGTCTATTATTCTGACCTGTAAAGCAACTTCTTAATACTTTTGGATCATCTCCCAAACAATAGACTTCTATTCTGACCCTAATCCTAATTCCATGCTAAATTTCGTCTCCATATCGGTCCATAGTTGAATCTTGTGGGGTGATTACAAACTAACATGGACAGTCGAACGGATGGACATACGAGTACATAGCTAGATCGTCGATAGAGGAAGATCGATATGTAACATCGTTGTTCTAGGACAAACATTTCGGGGTGATAAAAACTATTCGATCCACTCAAACTTATAATACCCCCAACACATAGTGTTGTGGGACATAAGAATCTATGCCTAGGACTCCATTGGAGAATTAAATATATTTCCAAAAAAAAAAAAAAAAAACAATTCTGGCGTTTGTCTCGAAATGAATCACTGTTCAAACTACCAATACTTTTTTAGCTAAAGAAATTCAATAAAATATCCCAAGCCTATGAAGAACTATTTTTTGGCAAGAAAAATGGGAAAAACAGAAACAAACAAAACGTATGCATGTCAAAAACCGCAAATAAAAATATTTCGATCGACATATTTTTTATGGTAATCATAGAGAGACCTGCTTTTTCCTCCCCCTTCCCAATTCAAATCGTTCCATCGTGGAATGGTGTTTGCGTTCTCATTGTGTTCAATATTTCATTGAAATTATACATGAAATATCAGGTTGGAAGTCACTTGCTCCGGCAAGGGTAACAAATATTCAGTCAATCATTCCTTTCGTTATCCACCACCAAACCATTGAATATTTTCATTCAAAACCGTCCATTATCGTTTGACGAAACATAATTGAAGACAGAAAGTCAGTCAAGTCAGCGTGGAGTTAAGGTGTTCTCATTTTTTTGGCCTAGGCCAACAAAACCTCCAAGAGTTACTCGGTGCCAAAAACTTCTGCCAAAAAAAAAAAAAAAATAGGAAACGTTTGGGGGTCTGATGAACACCATCGTCGTCTGACTTCTGGTAATTGTAGGCCGTTTCAAACAGATTTTCTTGAAATGTTTGTTTGTTCGTTCGGTTGCCTGTTAATGTTGTTTGTATAACAAGCTATGAGACAACAACAATAATATCAACAACAACATGCAATAACCTATCAATATGGTAATAGAAAAGTAATAAATTGAATACTAAAAATAAATTTAAATTGTGGTAAAACATGATGTTGCCTGACTGAATGACTGGCTGGCAGACTGACGAAGCGTATGGAGGATGGTGGCGCTGCTGATGGTGGTTACCAAAAGTCGTTCAGTTTGTTTTCTTACGAAGCTTGTTTCGCTAAAGCCAACTGGTGTTCCACTCATAAAAACCAGGCAACATGAAAATGTATCTGTTTTCCTTTGGTATTTTGTGGGGAGGGGAAATCCCCCTCTCTCACAATGTAAATATTAAGATTTATGTTAAATTTAATTAGAGTCATTATTATTTATTGACAATCAAAACTATTAAACATAATGAAAATGATCTACCGAAATTGCCGGTTAACATGAATTACAACAGCCACCGCGGCGGTGCACCACCACTGGCTGGATGGCTGACACCAGCTCCATCTCAATGTGAACCAAAAAAAGCGACACAAATTCCTGCTGTGCGAACTGAGGAGAAATGAAGACATAAATTCCAATATTTGTTGTGATTTTTTTATTCTTATTTTGAATTTTGGATGAGAAATGTCAGTTTTTTTTGGTGTTGGGAAAATAAAAAACGTTTCTGAGAGGAGCAGAGAAAATCGAATGGATTTTAATGGCGATTTTAACGTGAAATTTTAAAAATAATTTTTTTTTCTGAATTTTTCCAAAAAGGACTATTAGACCTAATTTCGTGATTTCTCTTGAGACTGTACTTTGAAAGAATTTTGTAAATATTTCTAAAAGACCAACAACAGCATTTTCGCTGATCTTAGACTGTTTTTGAAGGACATACAAATCAATACTGGGTGACTTAAACAATAGTTTATAAAGACCAACGAATTAACAATCGTGATTTTTTTAAGATTTTAAAAATTTAGAACAAATTCCGTGGATTTTTTCAGAATATTCTTCGAAGCTGAAACCACCTAATAATCGTGGATTTAAAATCGAAGGACTTATAGACCAATGCTCGAAGACTTTTTCAGAAATTTTTTCCAAGGTCTAACAGATCAATATTGGGAATATTTTTCAAGGGCCCAAACATACATGTGTGTGTATTTTTTTTTTTTGTTTTTTGAATATTTTATGAATTTTTATCATATCAATACTCGGTGATGGCTTGAGAATATTTTTCTATGGGCTTTTCTTTTCCTTTTTTCTAAGGGAATTTTTTTATGAACATTTTTTACATCTATTCATGACTGTACTTTAAAGGATTTTTATAAATATTTTTTAAAGAACCAACAGATTCATTTTCATGGATTTTTTGGATTGTTTTTTGAGGACCTACGAATTCTTAATAATATTGTACACTCATATTTTTTTGGGTACCAAGAAGCCATAAATTTCGTAGATTTTTTCGGAATATTCTTTTAAGGGCAAAACTCCTAATATTTCATATTAAATAAATTATTTTTTTTTTAGAAAAAGACTAAATTTCGAATATTTTTGGGTAAACCTCCTAAAATCCACGATATTAAATTAAAGGGTAAACTTCCTAAAATCCACGATATTAAATAAAAATTTACAGGCCAATACTTGTAGATTTTCAGATTTTTTTTTTTAAAGCCTAATGGACCATTGCTCGCGAACATTTTAAGAATAATTTTTAACGACCAATGATTGTGGATTTCTTAAATGAATTTTTAAAGGAAAATCATGCTCATTTCCGTGTGATAGAAAAATATTTTTTTTTCAAAGGACTTATAGACAAATATTTGATATTTTTCCAAGGACTTATCGACAAATATTCGGAGATTTTTTTAACATAATTTTTCAAGGACCTAACGGTCTTCGCTATTTTTAGGAAGGACTGTTTAAGAATATATTTCGTAGCATGAAAATACTTGTGAATTTTTAAAGAAAAATTTTCAAAGGACTAACGGGCCCATACTAAGTGTTTAAAAAAACATATTTTTCAAGGACTAACTTCAAGGACTTACTATTTCGAAGGACAATCACCAATGCTCGTCGATTTTTAAGGAATATTTTTTGAGGACAGAGAATATATTTTTCGAAGCATTTATAGAGCAATACTTGGTGGCTTTTTAAAAATATTTTTCGGAGGATTACCAGTGGATATTTAAGATTACTTTATTTAACAGTATATTCTCTAAGAACATTTTTCAAAGGACTAACGTTACCATACTTGGGAATAAAAAATATTTTTTAAGAACAAACGGTAAATATCGACTGGTTTCGAAGGACTTTCAGCCCAATACTTGTCGATTTTTAAGGAATATTTTTCAAAGGATTAACAGTATATTCTATTAAAACATTTTTTCAAATATTTGTCAAGAACAGACGATATTTAAGAACATTTTATTTTATATTTTTTGAAGAAATGACAGAAGTGGATTTATTACAATAGTTTTTAAAAAAACTATCCGACTAACATTTGTGGATTTTTTAAGAATTTCTATCAGAACTATATTTCATAGAACCTTTTTTCAGAAACAAGAAACCAAGAGACGTGGATTTTTTAAGAAGGACTATCAGAGCTACAAACTTTATAATTTCTGATTTTTGAGTTTTCCTCGTTAAGGAGAAGATCATGTGTTTTAAATTATGTGTTTATTTCTCTTTCCAGACGAGCTTAATAATCTGAAATTTGCAGTGAAAAGGAAAGCCACATAGTTTTTCAAGGACCACCTAAGCTATAGACGTGAATTTTTTAAAGAATATTTTTTAAATACCACTAGAGCTAAACGTGGATTTCTTAAAAAATGTTTTTTCAAGGATCACTAGAGCTATAAAAGGGGAATATTTTTTAAACATTTTTTAAGGACAACAAGGGCCATAAACATGGATTTTTTTTTAAAAATATTTTTCAAGGACCACAAGAACCATAAAGGTTGATTTTTTAAAAAATATTTTTTCAAGGACCACAAGGGTCATAAATGTGGATTTTTTAAAGAATATTTTTTCAAGGCCACTAGTGCTATAAACGTGGATCTTTTAAATAATATTTTTCAAGGGCTTTCTGAGACCTAAGCCTGGATTTTTTTAAAGAATATTTTTCAAGGTCTATCGGAGCTATAAACTTGGATTTTTTAAAGAATATTTTTCAAGGTCTATCAGAGCTATAAAATTGGATTTTTTAAAGAACATTTTTTCAAAGACTTTGAGAGTAGCAAACGTGGACTTTCAGAGTAGAATCGTTTGAAGAATATTTTTTCGAGGACTACATGAGCTATAAACGTGTATATTTAAATAATATTTTTTCAAGAACCACAAGAGATATAAACTTTGATTTTTTTATTCACCGTTTATTCACCTAAAGCGGAAGGAAACATTAAAGAGCAATTTTCAGATTTTAAAGTTTGAATAAAAAATATGTTTTAGTAGCTTTACCATATCACCTTGTATATACACCTTGCACCTGTCCATTTAGTGTTTTTCACATAGACATTGATTTTAAAATAATTTTAAAATTGAAATTTCATTTTAAATTTTTTACTTTTACTTCTTGTCAACTGAAAAACTATTCTCCGACCAAAATTCCAAAATAAAACATCAATTGTGATTCCGCAATTAATTTTTTTGATTTGCGATTTTAAATCTTCCTTGAAACTATCATTAAGTTATCCAAATTATTCGCAAATATCCAAACAAGTTCTCAAAATGACCAGGATAGTGGAAGGTCAAAAGCCCGTAAACAAAGATAAAGTTCAGGTCACTGTCAATACCACTCAGCTGGAAGACAACGACGAAATGGTGCGGTGTTGGCATCGACAATTTTCCAATTTGGCCGAACATCTGCAGCAATGGATCGAGAAGAATAGTCAACCGAAACGTTATAACTTCCCACGGCCCTGTATACGGCGAGAGCCATGTCGTTGGGCAAAACGTGGCCCTATGGCTAGAAAGGACTGGGTAAGATTTTACAATTGGGCAGCAAAGAATGCCACACCCAAGCCACCCTATCAACCCAAAATTCGTACCAAAGATAAGGAGAAGGAAAAGAAGACAGAACCCAAAGAACCCATACCACTGGAAGAGCTAATGGAACATGCCGAAAAGTTAGCCTCACCACGTATGCGACGTCAGAAATATGAATATCCCATACCACCAGATTATCCCTACGCACCCCAGATACACCCGAAAAAACCGGCGAAAAAGGATCGTGGTCGTCCATTCAAGACACCGGAAGTACCGCCCGATTTTCAGCACATCGAATTGGAAATAGATTTTTGGTCTCAGCTGCGGTTTCCCACACGTTCATCTACAGCTTTGTACAATCCAACGGAAAATATTTTAAAATTGGCCCAGCCCAAAGTCATACCTCCCCTCAAACAACATTGTCCCATACCTGAGAAGCCGGTGGAATATGTAGCCCCCAGACGTCGCATGACATATCGTCAATGGCGGGAACATAAGAGGCGCTTGGAATATTTGGCAAAACCCATTTATCGTCCTGTCACCGATTATTATTATTTTTAGTGTGCATTTTGTTTTGTTTTTATTTTTATTTTCTTGTAAGTAAAAAAAATAATATTGACTTGTTGAAAAAAAAAATTAAACAATGATCAATTTAGAATTAAGAAGGTAACCTTGAGCTAGAAAAATATACCAATGTTAAAATATGTATTTTACAAACCCAATTCAGAGAGGGGGGATATGTTGTTTATGCAGTTGAATTTGACAAGGTAAAATAACATTAAATGCGATGCTGGATACACATATTGAAAATGAGGCTACCTTCTTAATTCTACCATGAGACAAATTTGTGAATGAAAATAGGTGATTTTTACTTAACTATTTTTTATAGAAAATATAAATCTCTGGCTTGGTGTCGGAGGGCTAGCAGAGCTAAAATCTTGTCTTCTATTTCATTGATTGCTAAGTTAAAAAGTCGAGGTTTTTTTATAAGAAATTCCCAGTTTTTTGAAAAGATTTTGAAGGCCGGGCAAGGACTCGATTTTTAAAAGACTTCCTCCATGATCGTTCCGATCAAAAGTTGTGAATTTTGCAATGACATCGTAAATGTATTGGCCATTTAGGGCACAATTAACTTGAAATCGTATAATGATACATATGTATAATGATCCAAATCTGAACCGATCTCGATAAAATTTGACATATATATTTCTGAGATGTATCTGATATATGTCCCTGAATATCGTTGTTACGGAGTGCATATTACGGCTGTGGGGAACAAATATAACAAATTGGATGAACAATATATATGACAGCTATATCTATATCTGAACCGATCTTCACGAAATTTGACGTACTAGCTTCTAAACTAAATTCCGTCGTAAGTGCCAAATTCCATCCCATTTGTTATAATAAAATGCAAATCGTACGAAGTTATATATGGGAGCTATATCCAAATCTGTCCCGATCTGAATAAAATTTAACAAAGGTATTTCAGAGCTGCTTTTGATATATTTCCCCAAATATTGTTGTTACAGAGTGCATATTACGGCTGCGGAGGACAAAAATAAAAAATCGGTTGAACAATATATATGGGAGCTATAGCTATATCTGAACCGATTTTGATCAAATTTGGCATAATTTTTTTAAGGCCTAATTTGATTGGATATATAGAGAGAGAGCCCTGCCCAGATGTTACCCTTAGCTATTTGATCGACGGCATTTGTCCAATATTTACGCACTCCGTCGTGTTGTTAGGTATTCAAAACAATTTCACACGAAAATTGTGGTCCATTTTACAACTAAATATAATTCAATGGCCATCCAATATGTTAGACTTCCTTAACTCTCTTCTCATGCAAAATTCCGTGTCGAATGGTTTTTATCGTGTAGAAAATACATACATATATTTTTTATACCCTCCACCATACACAGTATGGAGGGTATATTAAGTTCGTCATTCCGTTTGTAACTCATCGAAATAATAATTTTAGACCCAACAAAGTATATATATTCTTTATCAGCATAAAATTCTAAGAAGGCAGGTCAAGTTCGAAGATGGGCTATATCGGTCCACGATATCGTATTGCACCCATATAACGGTACCACCCTATATTCGGTATTTTGATGATTTTAGCCACATTTTTCAAAGGAATTGTTTGAAATTCTACACATGGAGATCTTTGTGAGTACTATACCCCCAGACATAGATTTGTCTATATACAATATCATAAATCCCCCCCCCCATATATCGGCATCTTCCGATATTCGGTATTTTTAAGATTTTAAAAGAATTTTGAATGGATTTTATGTTTTTCAAAATTTCCTAATTTTAGAGGTCTATTGGTTCTTGAAAAAAATATTTTTTAAAAAATCCACGTTTGGAGGTCTCTTGGTTCTTGAAAAAATATTCTTTAAAACATCCACGTTTGGGGGTCCTTTGGTTCTTGAAAAAATATTCTTTAAAACATCCACGTTTGGGGGTCCTTTGGTTCTTGAAAAAATATTCTTTAAAACATCCACGTTTGGGGGTCCTTTGGTTCTTGAAAAATATTCTTTAAAAAATCCACATTTGGAGGTCCTTCGGTTCCTGAAAAAAATTTATTTTAAAAAAATTCACGTTTGAGGTCCCTTGGTTCTTGAAAAAATATTCTTTAAAAAATCCACATTTGGAGGTACTTCGGTTCTTGGAAAAAATTTTATTTTGAAAAATCCACGTTTGAGGTCCCTTGGTTCTTGAAAAAATATTTTGATAATTTTAGCCACATTTTTCAATGGAATTGTCTGAAATTCTACACATGGAGATCTTTGTGAGTACTTTACCCCCAGACATAGATTTGTCTATATTGTAGGTCCACAATATCATATATCCTAATATATATCGGCATCTTCCGATATTCGGTATTTTTAAGATTTTAAAAGAATTTTGAATGGATTTTATGTTTTTCAAAATTTCCTAATTCGTTCCAGATGGTGGAGGGCATTCACAGTTCTGTGTTTGTTTATTAATTTATTTAATATTTTTTTTTTTGTAAAAGGTAAAAATGTTCCTATTATTCTTTCCAAACACGAACTGCTGGAATAAATCTACAATTTTATGGTGGACTTTACGCCAACGAAATAGCCGGTGCTTGCTAGTTTTGCTACATATCCGATATTTCGGCTATCAGCATTAATGTATCGGTCAGAAGTGACCTTTAAGTGTAAGTGGTAATTTTGAAATCATCAAAAATACCCGTGGTTTAATGGAATTTATAGGTATTTGTTTTTACACACACGTTATGATCAATTTCACCCTTTAAATATTATCCGATTACCATTCAATTTGGTTGGCTACTGCCCTGTCTTATACTCTTACGCTATGCCTAGTTCTGCGTCGATCGGTCAATAATTGTAATTTCCGGTTTTTGGTCCATTAGCGAGCATTTTTAAAAAACAATGGACTTCTATTCTGATCCTCACACCAACTCAGTGAAAAATGTCGTAAAAACCAAGTTGGAGGCTCTCAAATCCGTAAGTCCAGAGACCTTCGGATATACTCTGTAAAAATTATTGCTCTGTTCGGACTTTAAAAATTAATAAATTAAAATCAACGGATAACGGTCTGGTTCTTAATGGTCCTTTAACATCTACGATTTTTTCACTTTTGGTCCTTGAAGAAATATCCGTCATTTTTTTTTTTTTTTTTGCCTATTCGTCCTTTAAATAATAGTCTTCAATTCTTCCATTACCAAAGAGTGTCAAACATTTGTCACCAAAAAAAATAATTTAACTAAAAAGTCACCAACATCTGCTTCAAATCGTTTTGCTTTTTAAAAATAGAAATCCGTTTTGTTTCCGAATCTGGCGTTAAATATAATTTACATTTTATTTGGATATTTCCCGCTGAATGTTCATTTGCTGCAGTTGTTAGTTGGTGGTTTCTTCTGCTCATCTTGTTTTGGTTGATTTTGTGGCATTTTTGGAGTGGCTGCGTTTGGTTAAGTGGAAGTGTTGTTATTTGAGACGGCTGATAATGTGTCAATTTCACACGTGTTATACTTTGGGGAATTTTTTGGTGTTTTTTTTGTTTTTGTTATTCATTTTAAGGATGTGGATTTTTTGGGCAATTGATTTTTTGAAGTTAAAAAATAATGTGTAGGCAAGGAAAAAAGGATATGCAGCAGGCGGGACACATCTGCCACAAATTTTTTGGGGCTATCGATTTTTTAGAAGGGAAATGTATAAAAAGTGGCTGCAATATGTCTTGGGCTATGGGGGTGGTAGGGGGGATTGTTGGTGTATTGAAGTGTGTCACTTTTTAGATGGGGCATGTGTGTTGGTTTCAATAAGGATACACTTTTTTTGGTGTGATTTAATGCAGTGGGTGAAAGGTGACAAGGAGTGCGTCGATGTTACTCCAGATTTTGAGGCAACAAGGAGAATTCATTTCCTATTTGCGTTTAAAATAAATGTAATATCTGAATACAGAACTCTATAATTTAATTGCATCATTAGATTTTTCAGTATTTAAAAACATTAAGGTTTATTAAGCAAAAAAAAACTTGTTAACAATTCAACAAAATGCGATACAAATTAAAATAAAAATTAAAAAAACAACAAAAATGCACTCAATCTTGAATTTCATTTTCGATTTCTTGGGTCTTGAAAGAGATTCCTGTTAAAAAAGGTCTAAAAAATTTTTCAAAATTTTACTGGCCAACATAGCTTTGATATTTTATTATCTCTATAGATTCTTGAACCAATTCTTTGGGTATCTTGAGAATAATTGACGTTTCGATTTCGCAACACAGACTATAAAAACAAATAAGAAAACATAATTAGGACAAAAACCAGCAAAATTAAGTAATGTCAAAACTACGGTTCAAAGCTACAAATCATTAACAGATATCAGATTACTAATTGCAAATTCTACACAAAATATACAAAAAAATTAAAACTACATTTGTTTTTTTTTTTTTTTTTTTTTTTTTTTTTTAATAAATGCATGTGTGACAAGTTCTGAAACAGATATATTTCAGATTTAACATTTGTCCACTCAGAACAGATCTCAGAGTATTAATTACAAAACTTTGTAGAAATATTTTTGTGTTTTAATAAACTACCAAATTTTAAAGCAACGAAAAAAAACGTAGATATGGTACTTGTTAACAAATAGTTTTGCTAATAATTAACAAAATTTTGAGACAACTCCCAAATGTAAACACACATACACCAATGCATACAATGCACCCAAAGTGCTACACATACCCAATAGGAAAAATTTGAGGCGTATTTAAAAATATTTAAAGAAAATAATTTTAAAATAATTTTATTGGCTCTGTTCATCCTTGCAAAAAAATATTCTTTTAAAAAATCTACATCTGCTTGGTCCTTATTTTTGTAAATAAAATTAAATTAAAAAATTAAAAATCTACGTTTGGAGGTCTTTTGGTCCTAGAAAAAAATATTAAAAACCAGTAAAAAAAGTCTTAAAGGGCGGGACCGACTTTATGATACCCTACACCACTTTGCTAATTTAGTAGAGTTCCACATAAAAATTAAAAGTTTTTATGGGAGAATTCAATCATACACGCTATGATTATAATTATAATTTAAACTTCAAAGGACTAAATATGCCGAAGCATTTGTATCTTTTAAATTCGGACTTGTGTTGCCCATTTGGTGCACAAATAATTTAAAATCGGATAAAAATATATATGGGAGCTGAACCGATCTCGATAAAATTTGGCAAAGATATTTGTGAGCTGTATATTGATATATTTCCCTGAATATCGTTGTTACGGAGTGCATATTACGGTTGTGGATAACAAATCGGATGAACGATATATATGGAAGCTATAGCTATATCTGAACCGATCTTCACCAAATTTGACACACTAGCGTCTAGACTCAATTCGGTCCTAAGTGCCAAATTCCATCCCATTTAGAAAAATATTAGACGTTTGGTGCACAATAAAAGGTAAATCGGACGAAGTTATATATGGGAACTATATCCAAATCTAAACCGATCTCGATAAAATTTAGCAAATGTATTTTTGAGCTGTATTTGAAATATTTCCCCAAATATCGTCGTTAATAATAAATCGGATGAACAATATATATGGGAGCTATAGTTATATCTGAACCGATTTCGATCAAATTTGGCATAATTATTTTCAGGCCTAATTTGGGTGTATATGCAAAATTCCATGCAATACGGGCTGATATTACACGTTTGGTGCACAATAAAAGGCAAATCGGACAAAGATATATATGGGAGCTATATCTAAATTTTGACCGACTATCTCCAATTTCAATAGTTCGTTCGTCCTTGGCCACACAAATGTGCAAAATTCCATCAGGATCGGGCAATAAATGCGACCTGTACATTGTTTACAAAAATTCATGGACAGACGGACGGACGGACGGACATGCATAAATCTAATCAGAATATGATTCTATGCAGATCATCAAAAGGAACTATGGGTCTATCTAGTTTCCTTTTGCCTCTTACAAACAAATGCACAAAGACATAATACCCTGACCACCTTGTGGTGTAGGGTATAAAAATAAAATAAAAAAAAATCCACCTTTGGTATGTCCTTGAAACAATTTTCTTAATCCTTGAAAAATATTTTTTAAAAAACCACGTTTGTTATGTCCTTGATCCTTGAAAAATATTTCTTAAAAAACCACGTTTGTTATGTCCTTGCAAAATATTTTTTAAACAATCCACCTTTGGTATGTCCTTGAAACAATTTTCTTAATCCTTGAAAAATATTTTTTAAAAAACCATGTTTGTTATGTCCCTGATCCTTGCAAAATATTTTTTTAAAAACACGTTTGTTATGTCCTTGATCCTTGCAAAATATTTTTTTAAAAATTCACGTGTGTTATGTCCTTGATCCTTGAAAAATATTTCAAATCCACGTTTGGATGTTCTTTGGTTTTTAAAAAAATATTCTTTAAAAAACCACGTTTGTTATGTCCTTGATCCTTGAAAAATATTTTTTTAAAAATTCTCGTTTGGATGTCCTTTGGTTTTTGAAAAAACATTATTTAAAAAATTCGCGTTTGGATGTCTTTGATTCTTGAAAAAATATTCTTTAAAAAATCCACGTTTGGAGGTCTTTTGGTTTTTGAAAAAATTTGCTTTAAAAAATTCAAGTTTGGAGGTCTTTTGGTCCTTAAAAAATTCTTTAAAAAATCCACGTTTGTTTGCTTCTTGAAAAAATATTCTTTAAAAAATCCACATTTGTTTGGCCCTTAAAAAATCCTTGAAAAATATTCTTTTAAAAAATCCACATTTGTTTGCTCCTTAAAAAAATATTCTTTAAAAAATCCACATTTGTTTGGCCCTTAAAAAATCCACTTTTGTTTGGTCTTTGAAAAAATATTCTTTAAAAAATCCACGTTTATTTCATCCTTGAAAAAATATTCTTTTAAAAATTCCACGTTTATTTGGTGCTTGAAAACATATTTTTTAAAAAATCCACGTTTGTTTGGTCCTTAGAAAAAATATTCTTTAAAAAATCCACGTTTATTTGGTTCTTGAAAAAAATATTTTTTAAAAAATCCTCATTCGTTGAGACCTTGAAAAAATATTCTTTAAATAGTCCACGTTTGTTGAGCCCTTGAAAAAATATTTTAAAAAATTCAAGTTTGGAGGTCCCTTGGTCCTTGAAAAAATATTCTTTAAAAAATCCACTTTTATTAATTTGTTGGACCTCGAAAAAATATTCCCTAAAAAATCAACATTAATTTTCCTACCGGCCTCTTCTCCAACACTGCCTTCCTCAGAAACTTCAACAATTTTTTTTTCTTAACAAAATAATTTAACAGCAAATCAAACCGACATTAATTCATCATTTTAAAATAATAATTATTATTACAACAATAACATGACTGACAACATCGGTGGAACGAAAACAAAAAAAAAATACAAACACCAAAGAGATACCAACAATCGAACAAGTGGCAGCAACAACAACATTAACAACAACTAGACAAACAAACCCCGTCAAAATTGGTGGCTGGCAAAAAAAAAAAAAAACACAACATTACTTAATTTGTTGTTAACCATGAAGTTTGGAGCGGCTAACAATTTGAGGGGTAGTAACTGGGTGCCAGCACAATCGTTGAACGCATGGAGCGTTTGAAGCCGTTGGAGCTGACGGTTTGGCCATTGCATGCATTTCAAATTTGGGAGTTGGTGGTGCAAAATAATTCACACACCAAAAAACTGAAACACTTGAAAAAACAACAACAACAATAATAAAATATTACACTAATAAATATATCATAGTTTGCTACTAATGATAATTGTTTAAAAAGCCGACAGACAGACATACTGGGTGTTAGTTGCTGGCTTTGGGGCAACTGCAACATGTGTGTTGTGTGTGCAGTGCTGTGTTGTATTGCCACTGACAATTATAGGCCTCTTAGAAATCTTAACATTTTTGTTTGGCATATTTTTTCGCTTTTTATTGTTTTTGTCTAAAATCGCAACAAATATTGTTACGCTGCTATTCTAGGCTTTTGTCATTGGTATTTGGTGTTGTAGCTGTTGCTGTTGTAGTGTAGCTGTTGCACTCCGATATGAGATGCGCATAAATTTACACCTTATTGCCCCCTATAGTTTTTTCCAACACAATACGCCTCACAATTTACAATTCGCAATTCATGTTAAAACATAATCAGACATCGTTACGTGCAAACATTTCGGTTTGAGATTGGAGCGTACACTCGTTTTCGGAAGGTGAGGGGTCAAAATGAAAACAAAAAAAAAACTCATTTGTACGGACTACCAGAGCTAATAGCGAGAATTTGCTAAAGAATATTTTTTCAAGGATCAAGAGATTTTTTAAATAAGATTTTATCCAAAAGACGTGAATTTTTAATAAAATATTTTTCAAAGAAAAACAAACCCGAAAAGAATATTTGTTCGAAGGCCAACAAAGCCTGCAACGTAGAATTGAAAAAAAAAATATTTTATCAAGGATCAACAGATTTTTTAAATATGATTTTATCTAGATTCCAAAGACCAATAAACGTAAATTTTTAATAAAATATTTTCAAGCAAAAACAGAGCCAAAACATTGGTTTTTAAAACATCTTTTTCAAAACAAACAAACATATCATCAAAAAAAATATATATATTTCTTCAAGGACGAATAAACCAAAAAAAAATTTACTTTTTAAAGAATATTTTTTCAAGGACCAATAATCCAAATAAAGCTGAATATTTATAGAATTTTTTTCATGGATCCACAAGGCCACAAACATTTCGGAAATGGTGAGAGGTCAAAATAAAAAAATAAAAACATTTTTGAAGGGCTCCCACAGCCACAAGACGTAGTTTTTTTAAGAATATTTTTTTAAGGATCAACAAATATTGTATCCTGGACTAATAGAAAAGAATATATTTTTTAATATTTTTCAAGGAAAAACAAAACGAGAAACGTTGATTTTTTAAATATATATTTTTTTGAGGTCCAGATTACCACAAAATGTGGACTTTTTAAAGGATAAAGGATAGGACCTATAAATAAAAAATGGATTTTCAAATAATATTTTTCCAAGGAGCCACAGGCTGCCATAACAATGGAGTTTTTAAAGAATTTTTATAGACCCACATTTTTGACCCACACAGCCAATAACGTAGAATTTTAAAAAATAGTTTCAACGACTATCGGACTAATTATTACTTAATTATTACTTAATTAATCTTTAGGAACCTTCGCATAGACTAACAGCCAATGAACGTGGACGTTGACCATGGATTATTTAAAAATATTTTTTTCATGGACCCACATATGTTTATTTATATTTTTCATGGACCCTAAGAACCACAAAAAGAGGTTTTCAAAGAAAAATTTTCAAGAACTAATAATCCAAAACAAAAATCGGATTTATAAATAAAATGTTTTCAAAGGCCAACGGGCTAAGAAAAGTTGAGCAATACATTTTTAAAGAATATTTTTTATGGACCCACTGAGCAACTTGCGTTCATTTATAAGGAATATTTTTCATGCACCAACGGAGCATCAAACTTGATTTTTTCAGAGAGTATTTCTTCAAGGACCAAAAAAAGGCGTTTAGCAAGATCTTTTCGTGGACTAACACATCAATAAATGTTGAGTTTTTAGGAATATTTTTTCCAATTTTTCCAATCGAATTAAGACCATTGATTACCAATGCCTACCAATGTGCATTTTTACAAGTAAAAATGCAGCTAAGTTCGACCTAGCCTTACTTTTTATACACTCCAACATTCGGAAGGAAATTGAAAATTTCAAAAAAAAAAAATCGGCAAAAAATACCGGTCAAAGGAAAACCTTTATGTGGAAGCTATACAAAGACTTAGTTCTGCAATAAGTAGTAACGATTCCGAACATTAAATACGAAATTTGAAACAGTTCTGGTGAATAATGTTGCTAATATCATCAAAATACCGAATAAAGGGAGGTACCGTTATATGGGGCTATATGAAGATGTGGACCTGCACATACAATTTTCTGTCATAGGCTGCAGTGTCAATTACGAACTTCAAATACCAAATTTCAATCGTTTCGGGTGAATAATGTCGCTTAAATCATTAAAATGTGAACCTACATGGTCCATTTTCAATATCAAAAGTCCTACAAACATAATATACATTTGAGTTAAATTGTATCAACCTACTTCATTTCGTTCGGAAGCAAGAGTGATTTCCACAGACGGATAGACGGACGAAAATCGCTAAATCGACATAGAATTTTATGAAACGGAATGACAAACATAATATACCCTCCATTCTATGGTGGAGGATGGTTAAAAAAAAATATTTTTTCAAGAAATCTCAGGACCACAAAATTTGATTTTCAAGGACCAAAAACAAATAAAGGTTGATTTTTGTGAATAACGTTTTTTAAGGACCAACAAAGATAAAGACGATTGAAGATTATTTTTTCGTGGGTCATCAGATGAATAATCCTGGATTTTTTTGAAGAATAGTTTTAAATGACCAACAAAGTAGAAAACAAAAAGTATTAACGGTTTATTTGTTAATTTCTCTTCCGTGATGATCTGAAATTTGCAGTGAAAAATACACCATCAGACACACTCACCATTATGCGACGCGTTACGCCGTTGGTTAAGCGGCTCATCAGGCATATTTAGTGTGGATGAAGGCTTGCAAGGGCCATTCTTTGGAAAGTGGTACCGGAAACCATTCAAGTTCGAGTCGAGAACTACTACTAGCATATCTTCCTCACAGCAATATTTTGAAGGTAATTTTTGAGAAATTTTCAGAATCATCGACGTGGATATTTTTCAAGGATTTTTAGGGTTATTTTGGAAGTATTCTCCCCAAGACATGAGGCTGACAATTTCAGGGAATATTTTTTATTTTTCAAATATTTTCAAGAAATTTTTAAGGATCCTTTGACCTGAAAATGTATATTTTGCAAAAAATGCTTTGAAAGAGCTAAAAAAGTCATTAATGGTGAGTTTATTTTACTCACACACAGAGTTATAATAGAGGAGTTTGAAGAATTTTTTCCATGGTCTCCCAGAACAACTAACCTTTTTGAAGTACATCTAGAGAGTTTTGGTAATATTTTTGGGGCCTAACAGCAGTTAAAATAAAAATTGTTGAAGAAATATCAGACTATGATATGATATGAATATGATATGGTGCAAATACACCCAAATTAGGCCTGAAAATATGTATGCCAAATTTGATCGAAATCGGTTCAGATATAGCTATAGTTCTATATATTGTTCATCCGATTTGTTATTTTTGTCAACCGCCGTCGTAATATGCACTCTGCAACAACAATATTTGGGGGAATATATCAAATACAGATCAGAAATACATTTGCTAAATTTTATCGAGATCGGTTCAGATTTGGATATAGGTCCCATATATAACTTCGTCCGATTTACATTTTATTGTGCACCAAACGTCTAATATTTGTCCAAATGGGATGGAATTTGGCACTTACGACCGAATTGAGTCTAGAAGCTAGTATGTCAAAGTATATGTATGTGGTGAAGATCGGTTCAGATATAGCTATAGCTTCCATATATATTATTCATCCGATTTGTTATATTTGTTACCCACAACCGTAATATGCACTCCGTAACAACGATATTCAGGGAAATATATCAAATACAGCTCAGAAATATCTTTGCCAAAATTTATCGAGATCGGTTCAGATTTGGATATAGCTCCCATACATATCTTTATCCGATTTCAAATTAATTGTGCATCAAATGGGCAATACAATTCCGAATTTAAAAGATACAAATGCTTCGGCATATTTAGTCCTTTGAACTTTAAATTATAATTATGATCATAGCGTATATGATTGAATTCTCCCATAAAACTTTTAATTGTTATGTGGAGCTCTACTAAATTAGCAAAGTGGTGTAGGGTATCATAAAGTAGGCCCCGACCAACTTTAAGACATTCTCTACTGGTTTTAAGGATTGTAAGACCTATAAACGTAGACGTAGTACAATTTTGAAAGTCAAAGAGAACCATAAATTTAATTTTAAAAAAATATTTTTCCAAGCAATCTCAGGGCCATAAATATGCATACTTTTAAAATATATTTAAAGGTAACAGATATTTAAAAGGTCCGCGACCTACAAAAAAACCTTTCGTAGTTATCTATACGTTTTTCAATCCTTGCAATATTTTATTAAAATACTGACCACGCAAGCCGAGAAAATTGACCCACATTAACTGTCAATAGATGAAATCAAGGCAATTTGCGAAAGACAGAAAAACAAGAAAATCATCCTCTTGTTTATATAATGAAGAAAATGAGGAAAAAGCAAACAACAAGTGGATGGACGATGCATCGGAATAACCCACAGCAGTGGCAATGGAAAATTAATTGAAAGTGAATCGAATTGAAATTGTCGTAGTCAGTCAGTCAGACGTCGGCGCCATGGAAAATTGAGGAAAACCGTGTTTTTGCATAATAATGAGCTCTGGTTAACTGAAAGTTAATTTGATTTGGCAAGTTAGTGTTGCTGTGTGTGTGTTATTTCATTGGAATGAATGGCATTCAGCCAGGATGAGGTTTTTGTTTATTTTTCTACAATAATTTGTAAACAATTTTCATGTTTTGATATCGATTTAATTTGGAAAACTTTCATTTGGAATTTTTTGAAATAAAACAAAACAAGAGGAAATCTTTGAGGACCATTTGTCGGCAGAATATATGGAGGAATCCCAAGATTTTTCTTAAAATCGGTGTATATTGAAACAGGCTATTCTAAGGTTATTGGTAATTTATGGAATATTTAAATATCCCACATATTTTGGTGGAGAGAATGAGATTTTTTTTTTTTTTTTGAATAAAAAAGAGGATATTTTTGGGAACCGGGATAGAATCCCTAATTTTATTTTAAGCATGGATTGTTGAAATCTACCCAGAGTCGATATTGATGAACTCACATATTTCCAATTTTTTGGGAGAGAATTTTTCTATTGGAGAGTTTTGAAGCATAGAGTGGGTTTTTCACCATAATCCGTCACATATGAATACCCAAGGGCGTAATCCAATATAATTACTTTATGTCTTCCACTCAGCTTAACTATAATTCAAATATGACCAAATGAGTTTGGTTTTTGTTTTATCTCATATCTTTAAAAATAAACAAACATTTTGACCCAGATTTCTCTCTATTCGCAAAGTAATTTGCACTTTTAATTACTGGCCTCTGAATGTTAATCCCAATACCGCACCACCACCCTCTCTCTCTATCTTCTGGTACAGCATTTTGACCCAATTTCCAAGAGTAAATACACATTTATTCACCTCGCAATTACAGTTATGAGAAATATGATTTATGGAATTATTTAAAAAGCGGAAATGTGTTTTTCCAAAGAATTATTAACTGAGGCAAATTTTTAACGTTTAATTAATTAACGTCACGTGCCTAACACCATCTACAAGAAATGCGAAAAGAGGGGGGGCAGAGTTGCCATACTTTAGAAAAAAAAAATGTTTCAAAAAATTCAGATATGGAAGAGGTCTGTAAGATATTTTAAGCTTCGAGAACTTCTCAAAGCAATCTATATAAATTAATAATATTAATATATTATAATAAATAATAATAATAATTAATTAATAATATTAAAAAAAGAGTAAAATAACTGACTGACTGACTTAACAGACTGACTTAACGCCCAGACGAAATAGCTGAAGCTAGGATCTTGAAATTTTAGGTGAGGATCACTCATGGTCAGAAGTAGTCAGAAGGGGCCAGACAAGGAAATTCGTACTAGAACGGTACAAAAAGTATTATAAGGTACTAAACATGGTACTTGAGGAAACAGTAAGGTTAGAACTTTTAAATTTATAATGAGGGTCACGGATGCAGTGTTTAATAGACGTACCACAGGGTTTTAGGAAATTCGCACAATAAGTGTTCGAAAAGTACTAAAGTGTACTACATTTGTTGCCGTTTCGTATCATCTGAACGGTTAGAGCTAAAAACTTGAAATTTGGAATGAAATTCAAGTTGGAGGAGTAGAGTCGATGTAATTAGGTAGCTTTGCAAGTTTGTACTCATGTATACTAAAAGTACTAAACGGTACTAAATTTAGTACAATTTAAATTTGAAGGAACGGATGAAGCTGGAATTCTGAAATTTTAAATTAGGATTAGGTGTAGGGTTAGGATATGGCGGAATGTAGGATTAGGATATGGTGGAAGTTTTCAAAATTTGTACTTATGTGCACGAAAAATACTAAATGGTACTAAACTTGGTACAATTTCGATTTGGGTGAACTGATAGAGCTAAAATTCTAAAATTAAGAAATACGATTACTATTGCATTCTAGGACTGAGGAATGTGGGTAGATTTGGAAATTTGTACTTATGTGTACAAAATGGTCATGAATTTGGTACAATCTAAAATTTGGGAGAACGCGTAAAGTTGGAATTTTGAAAATTGAAAAAAATATTGGACTGCAGCATAGATGTTCCAAAGAGTTTTTGGAAACTTGAACCATTAAGGTTAGGAAAAGTTCTAAAATGATGTGGCTATAAAAATGTGTACTACAAGTGCACGAAAAGTACTAAATAGTACCATATTTGGTACAATTTGATATTGGGGGAACAAATAGTACTTGAAATTTGGTTTTAGAGTCGCTGTTCATGTGTAGCCTGGACATATGGAGGTCCTTTCGGAAATGGTACTAAATTTGGTATTCGTTAAAGGGATAGAGATAAATTTGATACGTAGATTATCGAAGGTATACGTGTTTAATATTTGGCTGTGGAAATGAGTTTCCTTTTTGTACGAAAAGTACGAAAAGGTACTAAATTTGGTATTGGATGAAGGGATAGGGCGTAAATCCTCACATTTTATATTGAAATCTCTGTTGTTATCTAGTATTGAAATCTAGTGGTGTTTTTGAAAATGACTACAAAAATTATACGGAAAGTACTAAATAGTACTAAATTTTGTATTGGGAGAAGGGATAGATCTGGAATCCTCGAATTCGATATTAAGGTCTCTGTTGGTATCTGGAATGGCGATATGTGAGATGAGGCAGTGGTTTGGAAATCCGTCCTATATTTGTATGAAAAGTACTAAATTTGGTATTGGGTGAAGGGATAGGGCTGAAATCTTCAAATTTAATATTGAGATCACTGTTGGTATCTGGAATTGTAATGTGGAGGTGTGATCTATAAGTGTTCGTACAAAAATACAAAATTTGGTATTAGTTAAAGGTATAGAGATAAAATTCTGAAATTTGATATTAAAATTACTGATGGTATCTGTGTATGAGATTTGGCGGTGGTTTGGATATGAGTCCTATTTCTGTACGAAAAGTGATAAATGGTACTAAGTTTGATATAAGGTGCAGGGATATGGCTGAAATCCTCAAATTTGATATCGATGTCACAGTTGGTATCATGAATTGAGATATGGAGGTAATTTTGGAAATGTGTACTATAACAGTACAACAAGTACAAAATAGTACTATGTTTGGTATTGGGTCAGGGAATAGAGCTGAAATCTTAAATTTTGATATAGATGCCACTGTGGTATCTGCAGTTAAGATATGGAGGCGGTTTTGAAAATGTGTTCTAAAATTTTTCGAAAAGTACTAAGTGGTACTTAGTTGGGTATTGGGTAAAGGGATAGGGATAGAATTCTGATTTTTTTTTTTTTTAAGTTTACTGATGGTATCTGTGTTTGAGATTTGGCCGTGGTTTGGAGATGAGTCCTATATATGTACAATAAGTACTAAATGGTATTAAAAATGTAGTTGGTGTAGGGATAGGAACTCAAATCCTCAAATTTAATATTGATTTATTTGTTCGATATTGAGTGAAGGGATAAAATACTACTTAGATAATTGTTGAACGACTTTAAGGTCGTCTCTCCATAGACGACTTCCTGGTCGTCTTTCCACAAAAGACTTTTAGGTCGTCTCTACATAGACGACTTTAAGGTCGTCCCTCCATAGACGACTTTAAGGTCTTCTCTCCATAGACGACTTTAAGGTCGTCTCTCCATAGACGACTTTGAGGTCGTCTCTCCATAGACGACTTTAAGGTCGTCTCTCCATAGACGACTTTAAGGTCGTCTCTCCATAGACGACTTTAAGGTCGTCTCTCCATAGACGACTTTAAGGTCGTCTCTCCATAGACGACTTTAAGGTCGTCTCTCCATAGACGACTTTGAGGTCGCCCACATAGACAACTTGTTTTTTATAAGAAAAACATTTTCCTCCGAATTCTTCAATGTGGCAACCCTAGCACCAGACTCTTAAAATCATAACAATGCAGATTACTATAATCACCAACTTCAAAGTTTTTTTCTTGTCTCGAAAAAAATGTTGGCTTAATGTGCGTTTAAGAGCTAACACAATAACTGGCAACAGCAGCTAGGTATTCAAACGCAATCATCAGCTACAAAACAACAACAAATTGTTTATGCATTTCAAAGCGAAAAAACGCTCTATATAATCTCAATCCTCATGCAGAGCTATGATGAGGATATTACTGTTGTTATTTTTATAGCTGTTATGATTTTTTGTTTGGTTTTTTACCTTTTTTTCTCGGCTGAAGCTTTGTTAAACGCACGTTTAAGCTATTAATTTGAATGCTTAACACGCAATTGTTGTTATTTCGATGTTATGCACAATTCATGACTACGTAATTATTTTATTAAATAAGGCGCATTTGAATTGAAAAATTATGTTGGAATTAAAAAAATTAAAAGTTGAAAATTATGGCTGCCACTTTTCTGTACACGAAAGAAAAAAAAAACAAGTAAAAAAGCTGTAAGTTTGGCCGGGCCGAATTTTGAATACCATATGGAACGAATATGGCAATTTTCAAAAAAATAAAATTTTTTAAATTTTGTTCAAATCTTATAAATACCGAATGTAGCTGTTATATTAGGGTCTATACAATGTTAACCTGCATAGGCAACTGTTGTCATAAGCCATTAGAATATTCAAATAAGAAAATATTCAAATAAGAAACAAAAAAATCGGTGAATAATGTAGCTAAACTCATCAATATAGGGAGTTACTATTATGTGGGGGCTATACCAAAATGTGAACCTGCACAGAGAATTTTTTGTCTTAGGCTGTAGTATTCATTACGAACTTCAAATACCAAATTTGAAATAATCCCGTGAACAATGTCGCTAAAATCATCAAAATACTGAATATAGGGAGGTACAATTATATGGGGGCTTTACGATGGCGTGGACCTGCAGATACAATTTTCCGTCTTAGCCTGCAGTATCCATTACGAAATTCAAATTTGAATCAATTCCGGTGAATAATGTCACTAAAATCAACAAAATACTGAATATCGGGAGGTACAGTTATATGGGGGCTATACGATGACGTGGACCTGCACAGACAATTTTCTGTCTAAGGCTGTAGTATCTTCAAACTTCAAATACCAACTTTGAAACAATTGCGGTGAATAATGTGGCTAAAATCAATTTTATGCACCTACTCTATTTCGTTCAGAAGCTAGGGTGATTTCCACAGACGGGCGGACATTGCTAAATCGACATAGAATTTTATTCTGATCAAGAATAAAATGTATATTTCGAGGTGTTACAAACGGAAAGACAAACTCAATATACCCTCCCTGCTATGCTGGAGGGTATAAAAAACATCTGTAAACTAAATCGGATTCTTTTCTGTAAAAAAAAATCAGGACAGTCTCTGGAGCTTTTTTTTCTAATAACTTTTATTTCTGTCCTGAAGACTGATGCTCCTGTATGGAAAAAATTGTAGGTACAGGGGACTTATTTTTCCCCCTTAGAAAAATTGTCAAGTCAGATAACTGATTTAAAATAGTCGAAGGACTGCTTTTTTCTGTGAAAAAAATCGTCAGGAAGGAGAGACGATTTTTTTCTATAGAAAAAATTTCTTCTATAGAAAAAAATTTGTCAGTCCATGGTCTGATTTTTTTATATAATAAATAATTGGTCCGTCAAGGGACTGATCATCAGGGGCTAGATTCTTGCTCTATGAAAATATAAAATGAAAAATATTTCCTATTTTATTTATATAATTTTTTTCATTTGACAATTCCTCCCTTTATAAAAGTTTTCATTTCATATTTTCATAGAACGAGAATTGAGGCCCAGGTCTGATTTTTTTTCCAAAATTTGTCCCCAAACACCAATGACCTAAAATATTTATTTGAAATAATTTTCATATTTCGTTTTTACTCCTCACCATTTTTGTTTTTTTGGGTTTCATGTCATTGCTACTGCTGTGCATTTTTGTTTTGTGTGAAGTTATTTTTAATCTCTGATTTCATGACTTTATTGTTTGCTTCGGTTTGAGGTGCAGTTATTGTGTGTGACAAATTTTTCAATTTTCCCAAAAACAAAAAAAAAATCTCCAACAAACCGTTGTCCAAAAATATAAGCCAAACTTTTATTCGTGGCTTTGCGCAACAAATAAACCTGACAATTCCATCTACAACGACAATAACAACAACAACAAACATTCGTCATCTATTCCCTCAAAAAGAACTCCCAGAGACAGCGACAAAAACGAAGACAAGTAACCGCATGGAACCACCAATGATAATAAAACGAAATTGAAGAACTATTTCCACCACCTTGAAGCAGCGAGCAGTTGGTGATAGAGCCAGCGACAAGCGGGCTCACCATGAAACAATTTTCCCTTGGACTGCTGCGCAGCGGTTCGACTGTTTCACCATTTCAAAATTAGCATAAATTTATGCAATTTTTTGGAGATCGCGTGAACCACGAATATTGTTAGCATCTTATGTTAATCTCCTATGAATTTTTGATGAATTTTTATGTTTATCCTCATATTTCCCTAGCTTTGATTTCTTGCTTTCTTTCCCAAAAAAAAGGAAAAAAGACTGAAAAACGCTTTTTATTGTCTCTGTGTGATTTTAGTTATTTTCACCCATCAGAACAAGGGCCTGGAAAAGGCAACAGCAACAGACGTGAATAGTTTTCTGACGAATCGTGTGGTTTTTTTTTTTGTTTGTTGGTTTTGTTGGGTGTTAATGTTGTTCATGTTATTGTTGTTGTTGGCTTTTCCATAATCATAAAGAAAATTGTCCATCTTTTTTTGGCATGTTTATATTTTGTTTGGGAATTTGTCACTTGGAGAAATTATAATGGGTCCGACGAATTTTTTTCTATGGAAACAAATCGTAACCGAGGTCCGACGAATTTTTTTCTATAGAAACAAATCGTAACCGAGGTCCGACGAATTTTTTTCTATAGAAACAAATCGTAACCGAGGTCCGACGAATTTTTTTCCATAGAAACAAATCGTAACCGAGGTCCGACGAATTTTTTTCTATAGAAACAAATCGTAACCGAGGTTCGACGAATATTTTTCTATAGAAAAAAAAATGGGACCCGAGTTTCGACGAATTTTTTTCTATAGAAAAAAAATGGGACCCGAGTTTCGACGAATTTTTTTCTATAGAAAAAAAATGGGACCCGAGTTTCGACGAATTTTTTTCTATAGAAAAAACTTGGACCCAAGGTCCGACGAATTTTTTTCTATAGAAAAAACTTGGACCCAAGGTCCGACGAATTTTTTTCTATAGAAAAAACTTGGACCCAAGGTCCGACGAATTTTTTTCTATAGAAAAAACCTGGACCCAAGGTCCGACGAATTTTTTTCTGTAGAAAAAACTTGGACCCAAGGTCCGACGAATTTTTTTCTGTAGAAAAAACTTGGACCCAAGGTCCGACGAATTTTCTGTAGACAAAACTTGGACCCAAGGTCCGACGAATTTTTTTCTATAGAAAAAAGAAAATAGGTCCCAATGTCTGACAATTTTTTCTCTATAGAAAAAAATGGGACCCGAGGTTCGACGAATTTTTTTCTATAAAAAAAAAATGGTACCCGAGATCCGACGAATTTTTGGTCCTCTGGCCCCTCGAATTTTTTTCTATAGAAATAACTTGGTCCTCTGGCCCCTCGAATTTTTTTCTATAGAAAAAACTTGGTCCTCTGGCCCCTCGAATTTTTTTCTATTGAAAAAACTTGGTCCTCTGGCCCCTCAAATTTTTTTCTATAGAAAAAACTTGGTCCTCTGGCCCCACGAATTTTTTCTTTAAAAAAAAAAAAATGGTCCGCTTGCCCCTCGAATTTTTTTCTATAAAAAAAATTTGGTCCTCTGGCCCCTCGAATTTTTTTCTATAAAAAAAATTTGGTCCTCTGGCCCCTCGAATTTTTTTTTTCTATAGAAAAAACTTGGTCCTACGGTCCTTCGAATTTTTTTCTATAGAAAAAATTGGTCTCTGACCCGTGGATTTTTTTTATAGGAAAAAAATCAGTCCCTTGTGGAAAAACTGCTTTTAAACCTTCTATCTTTATAACCTGTTATAAATGTCCTCCTCAATTGAAAAAATATCGGTCATCTTATTCATCAGATTCAAGACAAAATTTGTTGCAATACAAATTTGTGTGAAAATTGTCAACTCAATTGAATTTGCATACAGCAACAATCCCTGTTAAACATCATCGAAGATACAACAGAAAAAAATCCGAACATGCAAAAAACAACTCCCAAATGGAAGATACATTGCTTCTGGAGAAATAGAAAAAATCCGAAAACAAAGAAACGCAGAAAATTGCCTAGAAAGTCCAATCACATAAACAACCAAACCGCAGACAATCCTGGCCAACACATCTGTATATGGTCGAATAAGTAGACCACTTGTGGGATATCTTTTGAATGTTCGGTACGGTTGTTTGTTTTGAGTTCGAAGCCAACATGATTAGTTTAGCCGTTGTCCGGCGCGGTTGTATTGTTCGTTGTAACGTCTCTCGTATGTGTAATTGTTGTCATTAGGAATTGTTATTGCTCTATTGTTGGCCGACGATCGGCCATGTTATTCTCTTTTTTGGTGGCTTATCCTCTTCCAGTAACAGCTAAAGTTGGCCGGATTGGCTGCCTGCTCCTGTCATCGTTTCTATTTGTATTTCGAGTAACTGATTGTATTTCAGATGATTCCGATCAAACAGACATCAACAAATTGTCAACATTATTGAGAAATTGTAATAAAAAAATAGAAAACAGTAACGTATTCAGGCCACCAAAAACAAAGCGAACAAGCGATTGTATGCGACAAAATGTCAAAACTCCCGAATGGATTTGCAGAGGCTAATACAAATCGGAATATCGCAGAAAAAAATTGGCAAAACAAACAAAGAAACTTTCCAATTATGTTTGATGTTTTGGTTGGATGTTGTGGGATGTGTTCCAACAAAAAAACAGAGGAAGTTGGGAGAGGTTTGAGAATTTCAGGGAATTAGAAAAAGGCGGAGGAATTTCTACTTCTAGTAATGAGTCTGTATACACGCCTGGTAAGGAGTCTGAATAAGACGTCTGGTTAGGCGTCTGTATGAGACATCTAGATGCCTAGTAAGGCGTCTGTACAGAGAAAAAAATTCAAGGGGCCAGAGGACCATTTTTTCCATAGATAAAAATTCGACGGACCAGAGGGGCAATTTTTTCCCCATAGAAAAAAAATTCGACGGGCCAGAGGGGCAATTTTTTCCCCATAGAAAAAAATTCGACGGGCCAGAGGGGCAATTTTTTCCCCATAGAAAAAAATTCGACGGGCAATTTTTTCCCCATAGAAAAAAAATTCGACGGGCCAGAGGGGCAATTTTTTCCCCATAGAAAAAAATTCGACGGGCCAGAGGCGCAATTTTTTCCCCATAGAAAAAAATTCGACGGGCCAGAGGGGCAATTTTTTCCCCATAGAAATTTTTTTCCCATAGAACAAATTCAACGGGCCAGTGGGCAATTTTTTTTCCATAGAAAATAATTCAACGGGCCAGAGGAGCAATTTTTTTCCATAGAAAAAAATTCGACGGGCCAGAGGGGCAATTTTTTTCCATAGAAAAAAAATCGACGGGCCAGAGGGGCAATTTTTTTCCATAGAAAAAAATTCGACGGGCCAGAGGGGCAATTTTTTTTCGATAGAAAAAAAATTCGACGGGCCAGAGGGGCAATTTTTTTTCGATAGAAAAAAAATTCGACGGGCCAGAGGGGCAATTTTTTTCCATAGAAAAAAATTCGACGGGCCAGAGGGGCAATTTTTTCCATAGAAAAAAATTCGACGGGCCAGAGGGGCAATTTTTTTCCATAGAAAAAAATTCAACGGGCCAGAGGGGCAATTTTTTTCCATAGAAAAAAATTCAACGGGCCAGAGGGGCAATTTTTTTCCATAGAAAAAAATTCAACGGGCCAGAGGGGCAATTTTTTTCCATAGAAAAAAATTCGACGGGCCAGAGGGGCAATTTTTTTCCATAGAAAAAAATTCGACGGGCCAGAGGGGCAATTTTTTTCCATAGAAAAAAATTCGACGGGCCAGAGGGGCAATTTTTTTCCAGAGAAAACAATTCGTCGGGCCAGAGGACCAATTTTTTCCAGAGAAAACAATTCGTCGGGCCAGAGGACCAATTTTTTCCATAGAAAAAATTCGACGGGCCAGAGGACTGATTATTTTCCATAGGAAAAAATTCGTCGGGCCAGAGGACCGATTTTTTTCCATAGAAAAAAATTCGACGGGTCAGAGGACCAATTTTTTCCAAAGAAAAAAATACGGATGTTAAGACGTCTATGTATAGCCTCTTCTATATAGACGACTGTTATGACGTCTGTTAGCCACTTGGCAAGGAACTTATTGGCCACATGTTGGCTTCCCAATTTTTCTCCAATTTCCTAGTTCCCCTCTCCATTTGTCAAATCAATTTTCATATTACTTTTGTGTGTGTGTATGTATACATGATACATCATCTCAACAGCATATGGTCGGTGGTTGGCCACCTACTTTTATTTGCTGATTGGTAATCCAATGTTTGGTGACTACCTACGACTACCTGTTTGCTTAAGTATGTTAATTGTCAAACTTTTTTACAAAAAGTGATTAAACAGAGATGTGGAGAGCAAAAAACAGTGCAATGTTAATGGGTATTAAATTGGCATGGAGTTACCAAAAGAGAATGGCTGCAGTTCATCATAAAAATGGATAATGGCTAAAAAAGAAACTGGACGATAGACACAAGGATAATGAACTTTGAAATATTTATTTTGGAGAAATCCAGAAGGACTGCATTCAAACCTAAGGAAGTAATATTTGTGATGGTATACAAAAAAATGGGGAAATTCTCCCTTCGTTAGGTCAAATAATCTTCGAAATATAAACTTCCCGGAGAATAAATTTAAACCCAAAAGAAGCTCATACTATATTCAGGATATACATTTCGCCTGGGGATAAATTTGAAATCCAAAAGAAGGTTACTTCAGTTTTTTTTAATCCCTTCCAAGAAGAGCCTATTTTTGAAAAGGCCTCGATATATATAGGGTTTTTGTATCAATTTTTACTTACTCGGTGATTCCCCGCCAGCTGCACCTCCCGCTCCTCCATGGGGCCGTGGGCTTTCACAGTCAACAATTAAAGCCTCATTTTCCGAATCTTCATTGTTTATAATAGCCGTGGCTCCCGGGACATATGTCTCACTATTGCTAGTTCCTGCAACCTGAGACGTGCTCGATGTCTCTGAGGCTGCCACATCTATGGAATCATCATCCAATGCCGAAGTAGTGACCCCCGCTGTGGCTGACACATCCAACTTGAGACGTTTTGCTGAGGGTGAACTTCGCCATAAATCATCATTGCTGTTGGTGTTGCTACCGCCGGTTATGGTGTTGCCACTGGGAGTGGCAACCGGTGTGGTTGTGCCACCAGAATTAGTTGCTGCTGAAGAAGACTGAAAAAAAAAAAAAACAAGAGAATCAAATGCAAATTATCAACAGAAAAGGGAGAGTTAAAGTCATGCCACTAAGAAACAAAACTAGCGGAAGTATTTAATCTTAAATCTGTAAAAAAAGAAGTTACCTCCTCCTTCTTTTCATGTATCTGGATGACCATTTATTGTTCATGTTCTACTTCCGTGGAAATATTGTTTTATAGTTTTTCTTTGCTGCATTGAAATTTATTTTCTTCCCTGGATGAGCCCCCATTTTGCTAAGGGCCCTCTGACATTTATTGCTTAGTCATACATATCATTCTACAATTCCCGCCTTCTTCTATAAAGGTGTCATTTTAGTTTCTTTTTTCCCCAACAGTTAGACTATAACTGAAGTTGTGCAAAAAAGAGCAACAAAACAGGTTAATACAAAAGCGTTAACAATAATAGTTGGCCCCTTTTGTTGGTTAGATTCGTCCCATCAAACGGGGGAATGTATAGAACGCAAATTGAAAATTACTATAAGTATTCAAATCATACAGAGGGAGCGATAAGCACAAAATTTACACGCAGAAAAACTTAGATTGATGTAAAAAGATACATATTCTGAGAAAACTCATCCAATAATGGAAATTGATGTACGGCAAGTTTAAGTCCAACTTTGGACGCCATATGAGATAGCAAGTTCCCAGTTAAGCCAAAAATTAGTCTCCAGGAATCATTTCCTATACTAATGTCTATATACGGCGACTTTGAACCCAAGGTTGGGCGCCATACGGGGAGTGTGAATCATCTAGACAATGGACGTTAAACCCCTTAAGAGATAAGTTCCAGTCACTCTAAAAGTACCGCCTAATTTTTGTTTAGACTAGCATCCAGGAAAATATATCGGGAAGTAAAAAAGACAAATCTTCTACGAAAACTCATCCAAAAACGGAAACTGATGTACGGCAAATTAAAGCCCAACGTTGGGCGCGATATGAGATAGTAAGTTTTCAATCAAGCCAAAAATTAGTCTTGAGCAATCTCTTTCTATACTAAAATCTATATACGGTGACTTTGAACGCAATGTTGGGCGCCATAAGAGGACTTTGAATCATCTAGAGAATGAAAGTTCATTTAAGATGAATTTTAGTCCCACGTATAATATAGCAAGTTTCCAACCAATGCGAAGATACCGCCTCATATTTATTTAGACTAGTCTCCAGGAAAAACCTATAAACTACCGACTTTATTTCTCTTTTAAGGAAGTAAGTATACAATACTTTATACCTTGCATTGGGCGCCATTTGGTATACAAAGCCGCTGTGAACAAATGTCTTAACGGTCCATCCCTTACAGACTTGACCTCCCTTTAAAGAACCCTCCCGTTGGGCGCCAATTGGTATACGAAGTCACTGTGAAGCCGAAGCAGTTAAATCCCCAGAAGTCTCAAAAAGCCAACTCCTTACACACTTAACCTCCCTTTAAAGCAAGTAATTAAAAAATATTTTAAGCCTCACGTTGGACGCAATATAGATTACGGAGTCATTATGAAGCCGCAGTACATACGTGTTACTTAACTGTCGTCTGAAAATCCCAACATGTTTGTTGTACAGGGTGAGATAAAAAAACTGCAACAAAGTCAATCGCTATAATTTTTACATTTTTTTTTTAATTTTATTGAATGAAAGCTAAAAATCTCGAATATAGCATCAAATTTTAGAATAAGTTTAGATTTGTTCGAATTGGTCACCTTTGGCACGAATTATGACCTCCAAACGGCCAATGAAACCGTCACACGCTGTCCGAATGTTGCTCTGGCCCATTCGAAGCGCTTGCTTGAGGTGATGGACACTTTGGTATTTTTTAGTGCCAACCTTGCTTTCCAAAATACTCCAGACACAATAGTCCAACGGATTGGTATCAGGAGATTTTGGTGGCCATTGAGCGCTGGAAATAAAGCGAGGAAATTCATTTTGTAACCATTCTTGGGTGGTGTGTTCTGAGTACGGTGGTGCTGAGTCCGGTTGGAATGTCCAAGGTCTGCGGCCAAAATGTTTGCGTGCCCAAGGCTTTAATACACCCTCCAGAATATTTTCGAAATAATATTCGACATTTATTCTGATGCCACGGTCGATTAATATGAGCGGAGAGCGACCATCGGCTGTTATGGCGCCCCACACCATCACCATGACCAGCACTTGAGTTCTGGTGGCCAAATGAAGGTACACATTTTAAGCTGACCTCTTTGACAAGTAAACACGATCATTTTGTTTGTTTACAAACTGCTTTCTCATCGGAGAAGACATTCGTTTTTATGAAATAAATTTTGATTTAAAGTCCAGTTTTTAAAACTCTTGATCGAAAAATCGTTTTCATAAATTGTGAGAAAAACAAATTACTGAACCACACAGACTACCCCAAGGCTCAAAGTTATCTACAAAAGCCATGATGGGATATTTTTATATGTGTTTAGTATAAAACAAACATCAGTTTAAAGAACTCCAGTGCACCAACTTCTCCTACAGCATATGCTTTCATATACTCTTATTGGCTCTTTTGGAAGCCAGTGAAGCAAAAAAATTATCCCAAAGTTCCTTAGGAATATTGCTAGGAACCTGTTAGAGTTGAACTCAACATTGGGCGCCAAGGTATGCTAATGTATATGCAGCGAACTTCAGTCCCGCGTTGGGTGTCAAAGGTGTTTACTATAAGTCTAATTTTAATTGTGAAGAACTCTAGAGCACCAACGCCCCCTAAGACATGTTCATTCATATACCTGAGACTCTAGGTCCACGTTGGGCGCCATTTACTATTATTATAGCAATACTGTTAATATATCAATTGCACAAAAAGTTGGTACTTGACATTTGTTGGGCGTCAAATACATTTTGCAGTTTTTTTTTTTGTTCCCTTTGGGGGGCGACTGGTAGGCTGCAGCGAGGCTGTTGGCTTGAAAATTTCCAGATGACTAACAAGGATTCTTTACAATAAAAAAAAAACAAATTTCTCTCAGTGCATCTCCCTCAAGCGAACTTTAATTTTATGTTCTTCTTCTTTGTTTGCAAAAATTTAACATTTTCCTAGCTGGCTGTGTGTTGTTAACAAGAGATCTTAAGGGACCAAAGAAATACAAAAAGAAATCAAAAGAACAAAACAACTTAAAACGCAAATTACAAGCACGGCTTAAAGAAAACAAAACGACGTTCAGAGAACCAGGAAAAAATGTGGTGCACGTAAAAATAGGAGCGCCCCCATTCAAGAGTAAATCATTGGCTTTGTTTTCTTTTTTTTTTTCTGCTGTACGCCTAAGAAGGCGAGCAGTTAGGCAAAGGTAGCCAAGTAAAGTTTTCTGGAAATTCTTTGGCATTGCAAGAAAAAGAAGTTGTCAATTTGCAAAAGGAGAATAAATTTCTATTGTTGAGCACTGGTGACGAATGAATGCAAACGACAAATTGCCAAGAAGTTCTGGCAGCAGCCATGGCAACTGAAACATGGGTGAATGAGTTGCGCAACAAGCGTAAAGAAATAAATGTATGAGTGAACGAGTTTGCCAGTGAGTGAGTGAATTATGGCGTGGTCGTAACTGTAGAAAATTGCTAAATTAATAATATTTTAGAGCTTCTGGAAAATTGTGGCTGTTATTAAGTGGTTGCAGAATTTATTTACAGCTACCGCACGGATGATGGTGGGGATAATTCATAGAGCAACAATGATGATGACTTGTTTAATTTTGAGACAAAAGACTATTCATGGGGATTTGGGAGCTGCAGAACCAAAAATTATGTTAATCTAAATAAACGACTTGTGAGTTCTTTGACATAAAAATATATTTAGCCGTTCCTAATCCCCTACAAGGTCTTCAGTTTCTTGATTCTCATATCAACAAGTGTTACAATATCAATTCCTAAAATCTCACAACGTATCATGGCCCTATTGCCAACTGCAGCACCATATATGAGTCTCTATCTTGGCCACATATGTGGTGTGTTGGTAGCTGGAGCCCAACTGGCTGACCACAAACAATTCTCGTAGTAGAAGAAACCTTCTATACCCTGGCAAATATTTATTGTTATTCTTTGTCATGGTCATGTGATTTATAACAAGAGAGTGGCGGAATAAGTGTCACATGTTGCTTTTTAGTGCCACACAATGCCAGAACTTGGCTATTATGGCCAAACACACACATGTGTAAGAGTTACATTTAAATGTAACTATGAACTTCATTTGGTCAACAAAATTATGGAGCAAAAACATTTTTATAACTTAATCTTAAAGGGAGAAATAGGAAAAAAAGGAAAATTGTCAGGGACGGAATGTACCTAAAATCGAAATTTGTGTGAATCGTGATTATAAGAGGTTAAAGGGTTCTGAAGGTAATTTCTTTTGGGAAAATACTTCAAGGATTTCTAGAAATACACATAAAACAATACTATTTACAAACGCGATGATGAGGGATATTTGCATATGCAACGAACTTCAGTCCCACGTTGGGCGCCATTGGTATTTGGTATAAGACCAACTTTAATTTTGAAGGAGTCTAATGCACCAATGTCTCCTACTTGGGGCTCTGAACCCCGAAAATTGTCGGGGACGGAATGAACCTGAAATCGGACTTTGTGTGAATCGTGATTAGAGGAGGTCAAACATTTTTTTTTTATACCCTCCACCATACTATGGAGGGTATATTAACTTTGTCATTCCGTTTGTAACTCCTTGAAATACTCATGTCAGACCCAACAAAGTATATATATTCTTGATCAGCGTAAAATTCTAAGTCGATTTAGCGATGTCCGTCTGTCTGTCCGTCTGTCCATCTGTGTCCATCTGTCCGTCTGTCTGTCTGTCCGTCTGTCTGTTGTAATCACGCTATCTTTCGAATGAATTGAGATAGATGGTTAAAATTTTGCACACATGTTTACTTTTCCAGTAGGCAGGTTAAGTTCGTAAATGGGCCATGTAGGTCCACGTTTTCATATAGCCCCCATATACCAGTACCTCCCGATATTCCGTATTTTGATGATTTTAACGACATTATTCACCGGAATTGTTTCAAATTTGGGATTTGAAGTTCCAAATGGATACTACACCCTAAGATAGAAAATTGTCTGTGCAAGTCCATGTCTTCGTATAGCCCCGATATAACAGTACCTCGCGATATTCGGTATTTTGATGATTTTAGCGACCTTTTTTGCGGAAGTAATTTAAAATTTAGTATTTGAAGTTCAAAATGGATACTACACCCTAAGACAGAAAATTGTCTGTGCAGGTCCACGTCTTCGTATAGCCCCCATATACCAGTACCTCCCGATATTCGGTATTTTGATGATTTTAACGACATTATTCAGGGGAATTGTTTTAAATTTGGTACTTGAAATGCAATATGGATACTACACCCTACGACAGAAAATTGTCTGTGCAGGTCCACGTCTTCGTATAGCCCCCATATAACGGTACCTCCCTATATTCAGTATTTTGATGATTTTAGCAACATTATTCACCGGAATTGTTTCAAAATTTGTATTTGAAGTTCGTTATGGGAACTACAGTCTGTGACAGAAAACTGTCTGTGCGGGTCCAGGTCTTCGTATAGGCCCCATATATCAGTACCTCCCTATATTCGATATTTTGACGATTTTAGGTACAATACCCACCGAAATTGTTTGAGATGTGGTATTTGAAGTTCGTAATGGATGCTACAGCCTGTGACAGAAAATTGTCTATGCTGGTCCAGGTCTTCGCACAGCTCCAATTTAACGGCACCTCCTTATATACGATATTTTGATGATTTTAGCTACATTATTCATCGTTTATTTCAAGTTCCGAATTTGAATATGGTAATGGCTTATGACAAACAATGCCTATGTATGTCCACGTCGTATAGACCCCAATATAACGGCTATATTCGGTATTTTTAAAATTTTAAAAGAATTTTTTAAGGATTTTATTTTTTGAAAATTTCCAAATTCGTTGCAAATGGTGGAGGGTATTAAAAGTTCGGCCCGGCCGAACTTACTGCTTTTTAACTTGTTTTCTTTGGAAAATACTTTTAGAATTTCTAAAAATCAGTCCGATTTACACAGAAAACAAAGTTATCTTTAAAAGCCATAATGAAGAATATTTGTATAGGCAACGAACTTCAGAGTCACGTTGGGCGCCATAGGTGTTGAGTATAAGACAAACTTCAACTTTGAAGGAGTCTAGTGCACCCACGTTTACTGATTGGGACCCTAGGCCTACGTTGGGCGCCATTTTAAGTATGAAATTCACAAAACACACAATAACATGAAATTAAGAAATAGCAACGGGGTTTAACCAACGGCTTTATCAAATTTTAAAAATAAAATTGGTACACGACCTACATTGGTCGCCAAATACATTTTTGGCGACAAGAAAATTTCTTTTGGCTCTTTTGGAAGACAAGTAAAAAGGGGCCAATGACACCAAAAATGTCATTGCAAGGTTCCATAAAAAATGGTAGGAATCTGTCCACGAATTGAGACTCATCGTTGGGCGCCAGTGAAAGAAACTTTGGAGGCTCCATGAAAAACTAAAAAATGGTCTCATTTGCATAAAAACATAGAAGATGTATAATAATCTCTTAGCCTAACGCCAGATAAATAGTAACAGAGTGTCCATAGGAGGGCTGAAAAGGAGCCTCTATCCGAATGTTGTGTATGCTGGTGTATTTACAAATGCAATATTTTTAGAAAGAGATATTTAGAAAAAAGTTTTTTGAGTTTCCATAGAGCAAAACCTTTGTTCTTCTTTAAGAAAAATTACATTGTCTTCTAAACTACATTGTCTCTCCATCCAAAAAAAATCTAGAAAAAAGAAGACCTCCTCTAATTACCTGGGGTATTTGAGACCAAAATTCTTGACACTTTTGGCGCCAGTGCAAAATGCCAGCCATCAATATCATCCGTTACTTAAGAAAAATGTTTACCAGGTCCATTAAGTTAGCTATAGAGATAATCTTAAATACCGTACTTAAGATTCACGTTGGGCGCCATTATAGGAAACAATATATTTTTAAATGACATATCTATCTGTTCCAAAATTAGTTTTAGATGAATATTGGGCACCAAAACAGGCATAATTATTAAGGAATCTCGGCCATAAAGTCAAAGGCCCATTTTAAAGGTTTAAGGCATCTGGAGAGTTTCTGATATGTGAAGACAGGGCTTGTGTAGATTTATAAAAGTAGGATGTGATATAGTAAATTATAACAATTTCTTGAATCCGGGCAGGACTAGGATATTAAACTAAGTATGATTTTAAACCATATAATAACCACATTACCTATAGGGAAATCCAAGAGCATATCTTTACAAAAGATCCGTTATTCTATATACCTACCGATATACCCCATATTCACATTATATGTGTGTTGGTTAGAAATATTGCGATATACTAAGTTTTTGTTGTTCAAAACTTTGAAAAGTTGTGGCACACAAAGAGAGGACCTTTCTATCCTATAATTATACCAGATCTACAATTGGTAGAGGTATTAGAATGTGAGAAATTTAAGGAAAATCGAAGGTACAAGAGGGAGAGGGTTGATATTGTCCATATCTAAGGTTGAACTCTATCTAAGTGTGGCAATAATATTTTAATGTAGCAGTTTGGACGAAATCGAATGGGCACCGCTAGATCCACAGATATTTGGATGAGGTACTTTTTGACCGTATCTAATGATATATACCTTCTGCATATAGCTGCAGAGGTATGAAAAGAAGGATTCCCCTTTGTTCCACACGGAAGGTCCTTGGGCATTAGAGAAGAAATTTGACTTTTATTGGTCTTCTGTAAAAAAGACCCCATGGTGTAATAAACCCCTTTGCTTTTTTATTTCAAATAAGGCTACATAGGCTGCTATGTCCATGTCTTCGTATATAGGGGCTATTCGAAAAAATAACGTCGGTAACTGGAAAAATAAGTTAGAGAATCACACTACTGATTTCACGTAAGAAGGCCTAGAAGACCTTTTGGTCTTCCATGTAACCTGGCAGACCATTCGCTCTCTTTGAAGCCTAGATGACCCACAGATCCTCTATGGAGCCTAGATGATGTTCTGGTCCTCTATGGAGCCTAGATTATTTTTTTGTCTTCTGCGGAGCCTAGAAAAACTTCTGGTTTTCTAAGGAGCCTATAAGAACTTCTGGTCTTCTATGGAGCCTAGAAAAACTTCTGGTTTTCTTTGGAGTATGGCATACGACTTCTATGAGCCTAGAAGGCCTTCTATAACACCTAAAGTACCTTCCAGTTTTCTATGGAGCCTAGAAGACCTTCTGGTCTTCTAAGGAGCCTTCTATGGAGCCAGACGAACTTTTTGTATTCTATGAAGCCTAAGGACCTTATGTGCTAAAAATCTCTTAGTCTTCTAAGGAGCCTAAAAGAACTTCTGGTCTTCTATGGAGCCTAGAAGAATTTTGGTTTTCTTTGGAATATAGAACACGACTTCTATGAGCCTAGAAGACCTTCTGGCCTTCTATAACACCTACTTTGGGTCTTCTATGCAGCCTTGAAGACCTTCGAGTTTTCTTTGGAGTCCAGAATACGTTCTTTATTAGCCTATAAGACATTCTGGCCTTCTATAAAACCTAAAGTACCTTCCGGCTTTCTATAGAGCCTAGAAGACCTTCGGGTCTTCTAAGAAGCTATGAAGCCAAACGACCTTTTAGACTTCTAGGGAGCCTAAGGACCTTATGTGCTGAAAACTCCTGGTCTTCTAAGGAGCCTATAAGAACTTCGGGTCTTCTATGGAGCCTAGAAGAACTTCTAGTTTTCTTTGGAGTATAGAATACAACTTCTCTGAGCCTAGAAGACCTTCTGGCCTTCCATAACACCTAAAGTACCTTCCAGTTTTCCATGGAGCCTGGAAGACCTTTGGTCTTCTAAGGAGCCTTATATGGAGCTAAACGATCTTTTGATCTTCTATGGATCATAAGGACCTTATGTGCTAAAAACTCCTTTTTGCCATGCCAAAGACTACCTGCTGCGCCCCCGTTTAAGAAGGAGACCACAGATCACTGTGCGTAAAAAAAAAAAACAAACTTAAAAAGTCAAGTAGTCACCTTCTTTCTCCATTTATTCACTACTATTTCAGTTTTAAATGGATATTTATTTTTGTATAAAAATAAAAAAAAATCACTTGAAGACAACTCAATTCAGCGGTTTCCAACTTCAGTTTCGCCATACAGAGAGTAAAGTGACCATTTAGGGTATTGCTACTATTTAGTTCATTCATTCATTTATTTTCCCTTTTCGGAAATGAGCAGAAGCGCAGTGGCAAAGAAAACTTTTAGTTCCTCTGCCGAAAGAAGAAAACAAAAACGACAAGTAACGTCATGGCTTTTGGATTTTTGCCTTTGCGTTTCGAAGGTCTTGGCCAGCTGGGCTCACAACAAAAGGCTTGTTCTTAATATGGTCCGCTATGAAGATTGTTTTTCCTTTTCTTCCTCTCGGCTACTTCCCTACAACTTTTCTTAAGTTTTACTTATTCGACTCCGTGATTTCATTTCATTTTGTCGCCGTGTTCGTGGTCAGTAATAAGCAGTAGCTGCTGTTCGGCGGTAGTTACTGGTTTCGGTTTCGCTAAATGATTTTTGCTCGTTCAATGGAACGTTGATTATTGTTAATGGCATATTATGCGTTGCCATGTTTTCGAAGTAGAGTTGGTGGCCAAAGAAACATCTGGGACAAAGGAGTCAACAATGTATTCATTCACTTCTTCTTCGTTTTTGGGCAAATAAAAACCAGAGCACTTTGCCCAAAAAAGGAAATTTACTTACTTCGCAGGTCCGATAGATTTCTTTTTCACAAAACCATCTCCACCTTAAGTGTGGCACGCAACAGTATTGTGAAAATTATCCAAGTCTGGTCAGAGAGAGAAAAAAACTATAACAATGAACTGTTTTTTTTTTCTGCTTCTCCGCTTGGTTATGGTCAATATCACTCGTCGTCTGAGGGGTTCTTGCGTTTGGGCAATGGGTGTTCCACTCACTTGGCTACATCACCCTTTGGTATGGCTCTCATAGCTGCCATGATATGCATTTAAGTTATCGGAAATGATTCGGTAGTTTTTTCTCTGTGCTGTTATCTTAACATAAATATAATGTTTCAATGATTTCAATTTGAGCTTTGCAAAAGCGGGAGTTTTTCTGGTATTTTTTGTGTTGCCATAAAGAAATTACCTTGACCCGACTTAATGGGGAGTTCAAGAGAAGATTGGAAGCAGAGAATGAAAACACAAAGAATTTAGCTTACTTTAAGTTTACTATTAAACGATAGAAGGGCTTCAGCTCTCCAATGGATCGATGAAGAAGGTTCAGCTCTCCTATGGGCCAATAGAAGGCTTCAGCTCTCCTATGGACCAGAGATCCAGATCCAGCTTGAGCTCTTCTGTGGACCTTTAGAAGATCTCCAGCTCTTCTGTGGACCTTTAGAAGAGCTCCAGCTCTTCTGTGGACCTTTAGAAGATCTCCAGCTCTTCTGTGGACCTTTAGAAGAGCTCCAGATCTTCTGTGGACCTTTAGAAGAGCTCCAGCTCTTCTGTGGACCTTTAGAAGAGCTCCAGCTCTTCTGAGGACATTTAGAAGAGCTTCAGCTCTTCTGTGGACCTTTAGAAGAGCTTCAGCTCTTCTGTGGACCTTTAGAAGAGCTTCAGCTCTTCTGTGGACCTTTAGAAGAGCTTCAGCTCTTCTGTGGACCTTTAGAAGAGCTTCAGCTCTTCTGTGGACCTTTAGAAGAGCTTCAGCTCTTCTGTGGACCTTTAGAAGAGCTTCAGCTCTTCTGTGGACCTTTAGAAGAGCTTCAGCTCTTCTGTGGACCTTTAGAAGAGCTCCAGCTCTTCCGTGGACCTTTAGAAGAGCTCCAGCTCTTCTGTGGACCTTTAGAAGAGCTCCAGCTCTTCTGTGGACCTTTAGAAGAGCTCCAGCTCTTCTGTGGACCTTTAGAAGAGCTCCAGCTCTTCTGTGGACCTTTAGAAGAGCTCCAGCTCTTCTGTGGACCTTTAGAAGAGCTCCAGCTCTTCTGTGGACCTTTAGAAGAGCTCCAGCTCTTCTGTGGACCTTTAGAAGAGCTCCAGCTCTTCTGAGGACATTTAGAAGAGCTTCAGCTCTTCTGTGGACCTTTAGAAGAGCTTCAGCTCTTCTGTGGACCTTTAGAAGAGCTTCAGCTCTTCTGTGGACCTTTAGAAGAGCTTCAGCTCTTCTGTGGACCTTTAGAAGAGCTTCAGCTCTTCTGTGGACCTTTAGAAGAGCTTCAGCTCTTCTGTGGACCTTTAGAAGAGCTCCAGCTCTTCCGTGGACCTTTAGAAGAGCTCCAGCTCTTCTAGATGAACCCCAGCTTCAGCTCTTCTATAGATCTGTAGAAGAACCCCCACTTCAGCTCTTCTATTGACCTTTAGAAGAGCTCCAGCTTCAGCTCTTCTATATACCTGTAGAAGAGCTTCAGCTCTCCATGGACCTTTAGAAGCGCTTCAGCTCTCCTGTGGGACGATAGAAGAGCCTTAGATGGCCTATGGACCGATAGAATAGCTTCAGTTCTCTTCTTCTGGTCTTCTATGAAGCCTGGAAGACCTTTTCGAGGAGCCTATGTAGCCTAGAAGACCTTCCGGTCTTTAATGGAGCTATAGAAGACCTTCAACTCTTATAGTCTTCCATGGAGCTTAGGAGACCTTCTGGTCTTCAATTGGGTCTAGAAGGCCTTCTAGTCTTTTATGAAGAATATAAGACCTCCTGGTCTCCCATGGAGCCTAATATACCTTCTGGTTTTCTATGGAGCCTGGAATACCTGGAGCTCTTCTACCGAGCCTAGAAGAACTGTAGCTCCCTTACAAAGCCTAGAAGAACTTCTGGTCTTTTATGGAGTTTAGAAGACTATCTAGTCTTCTATGAAGCCTGGCAGACCTTCTGACCTTGGCCTATAATGATGCCTAGAAAACCATCTGGTCTTCTGTGAAGCCAAGAAAACCTTCCAGTATTCTGTGAAGTCAAGAAAACCTTCTGGTCTTGTATAGGGACTTGAAGATTTTCTGGTCTTCTATGGAGCATGAAAGACCCTCTGGTCTTTCATGAAGCCTGGAAAACGTTCCGGTTTTCTGTGGGACCTAGAAGACCTTCTGGTTTTCTATTGGGCCTAGAAGACCTTCAGCTGGTCTTCTATGGAGCCTTGAAGATTTCCTGATCTTCTATGGAGCATGGAAGACCCTTTGGTCTTTTATGAAGTCTGGAAAACGTTCTGGTTTTCTGTGGGACCTAGAAGACCTTCTGGTCTTCTATTGGGCCTAGAAGACTATCTGTTCTTCTATTGGGCCTAGAAGACCCTCAGCTCTTCAATGGAGCCATAGAAGACCTTCAGCTATTCTGATCTACTATGAAGCCTAGAAGATCTTTTGGTCTTCTGGTCTTCAATGGAGCCAAGAAGACCTTCTGGTCTTCTAAGAAGTCTAAGAATCATATGTTGAACTACATGATCCTCTCAAAGATGACTGATGACTCTCTTCTTTTCTTAAATTTCCTTATTTACATTGAAAGCTAAATTATGCAATAGATAATTAAAAAACAGGAAAAAACGAAATCACCCCTCTATTCGAAAGTAATCTTGAATCGATCTATGTTTCTCGACAACTTTTCAATTATCCTATTTTAAAAGACATAGACACTCACAACTCTATTAGACATTATTAAAAACGTTTAATCTTAGAGATTAAAATCTGTATTCATGCGTATTTAGGCCGTCATCCATGCAACGTTGTAGCAATGGATGAATGAGGATGAGGATCTGAAAAAAGTCAGGTTCCATGAATTGTAGGCAAAGCTGCAGAAACAGGCAAGTGCCGTATGTGAGCGAAAACAACGCCACCGTTTAACCACTTTAAGAGGAGTTTGTTGTTGCCATTAGCCATATTTGATTTGGTACTGTTTGCACATTTTTTTCAGACCAGCATCTGTGGGTTAGCGAGGATCGTAGAGAAAAAAATTTTACAAACAGACAGTTTTGAGCTCTTATGTATATGAAGAGGATGATCGTATGCATAAGACGGAAGTGAGTGATGAGGTATTTGGCTTTTTTGGTCGACGAAGAGATCTATTATCGAATTTTGAGAAAGTATTGAAGATGATTTTAACTTTCATTTGTTGTTTTTTTTTTTTTTTAATTTAATGTTTGTTTTTAGATTTTCTTACCTTGTTTTGTTGACGTTTCCTTTTCTCTCCAGTTGATTCTTTGTTTCCGCTACCACTACTACTGGCTGAAGTCGATTCCTGTTGTCCCTCAATCTTTTGACGATCTGTAAAATTAAAAAGATAATTAATTCATGATTTCGCTTCTAATATCCCTTGAAATAATATTAATTCAAAATTCCACATCTGTGGTTCTGAGAGGCCTTTAAAGAATATTCTTTACAAATCCATCTGAGTGGCTCTGATAGTCCTTGAAAAATCCATTTGTATGGTCCTTCGAATATATTCTTTGAAAGATCTCTGATTATACTTACATTTCGCTTCAATTTCCTCATCATCCAAGAGTAAAGATACCACTTCCTTCGGCTTCAGAGTGTCGGGTTTGAAATTGCCGCCACTAATAACCATGCGTTGGATCTATAAATAAAAAACCATATAGAAAAATATAAATTTAATTACAGCTTCAAATATTGAATATGAAAACAAATAGCTTTCGAAAGAAATATGTAAATGACATTGGGCGCCAGTTTGTAGCAACAAAATAAACGCCCTTAAAATATATCAAATAATAATCAAAACCCCTACAATTTTAGTCTTTGAAAGAGGAAGTAAACGAAAAAAAATATGAATATCAATCATAACCCATAAAAAAAAATCCGATCGTAACCCGAATCAGCCAACGGATGATCATTATCTTTGAAATAAATTCCAAAAGGGGTTTTTTCATAATTCAAAAGAATTCAAATAAGAAACCCCTAAATAACGAAACCTTACATTTAAGAAACATAAATCGGCGATCGAAAAACAGAATTTCAAAAGTATTAAAGTGGCCCTAATCAATATTTAACCCCTTCTTAACGAAGTGAAATTATGACAGTAGCAACAACAACAGCAAGAGAATTTATGAGTGCATACATTGAAGAAATGGCAACCAAAGGGGAGAGGAAGAAGGTTTAATACCAAAACTTCAAGGCGTAGATAATTTGGAACAGTGGGACAAAATTGGAGGAAGGTAGGTGTAAAAGAAAGATATAACAAATGTTATAAAGATTCTCCAGACTAACAGTAAGAGGTCAGGTAAGTAGTTTTTTTATAAATGAGGTCAAAGGAAACCTTGAAAGAAACGGCCCTCTACACTGGAATTAACGACTAGTAAGTAGTCAGTATATAAGGCTAATACATTGAGGTCCTTTACCAGCCCTTTACAGGGTAAAAAACTGCAACCAAATTCAGACTGCTGTCATTTCTAAGCCACTAGTCCGACAGCTGTTAAAATTATTCCAGTGATAGCTCATTATATTGTTTACAAGCGTTCAAAAGCATTTTGGTAAGAATTTTCCAGAAAAAAAGTTATTCGCGATGTGTGATTCAAGCGTGGTAGTGTGATATCTTTATATTTGGCTGGAAAACCACAAGTGGCTATCGTTAGAGCACTCCAGCATTTAAATGTGAATAAATCTTTTGTGTCTCGTACCATCGCTCGTAACCGTGATACTGGTAACGTAGCCCGACGTCAAGAATATGGACGGAAAAAACAGCAACATCAGTAGAAATAGTTCGAAAAGTAAAAAAGCGACTTGACATAAACCCGCGTCGCAGTGGCCGAAAAATGACTCGTGAGCTGAACATATCGCAATATTCCATTCGGTAAATATTAAAAAATGAGCTCAGGGTAAAGCCATTGAAATTCCAAAAAGTGCAAGAACTTACACCGCAACGGAAAGAAAATAGACTCAAACGAGCTCAAGAGTTGCTTCGCTTGGCCGATAGTGGTGAACTGCCGAGTTTGGTTTTCTCCGATGAGAAAACATTCGTTGTCTAGCAGTTTGTAAACAAACAAAATGATCGTGTTTTCTAGCCAAAAGGGTCCGCTTAAAATGTGGACTCAAGTGCCGGCCATGGTGATGTTGTGGGCCGCCATAACAGCCGGTGGTCGCTCTCCGCTCTAATTAATCGACCGTGGCATAAGAATAAATGCCGAATATTATCGCGAAAATATTCTGGAGGGTGTGTTAAAGCCTTGGGCACGCAAATATTTTGGCCGCAGACCTTTGACATTCCAACAGGACTCAGCACCATCGCACTCAGCACGAGAATGGTTGCAAAATGAGGTTCCTCGCTTCTTTTCCAGCGCACAATGGCCACCAAAATCTCCCGATACCAATCCGTTGGCCTATTGTGTCTGGAAAGCAAGGTTGGCACTAAAAAATACCAAAGTGTCGATCACCTCAAGCAAGCGCTTCGCCGGGAATGGGCCAAAATAACGCAGGGCAACATTCAGGCAGCGTGTGACGATTTCATTGGCCGTTTGAAGACCATAATTCGTGCCAAAGGTGACCAATTCGAACAAATCTAAACTTATTCTAAAATTTGATGCTATTTCCGACATTTTTTGATGACAGTTAAGACGTATGAATAGATGGCTGGTATGGCGTCTGAATAGACGGCTGGTGAGGCTTTTGAATAGACATCTGGTAAGGCATGTGAATAAACGGCGGGTAATGTATCCGAACAGACGGATGGTAAGGTGTAGAATAAACTCCTGGTAATTTTTCTTTATGGACTCCTGGTAAGGTGTCTTTATAGACTCTTAGTAAGGTATCTTTATAGAGTCCTTGTAAGGGGTCTTTTTAGACTCCTGGTGTGGTGTCTTTACAGACTCCTGGTAAGGTGTCTCCTGGTAAGGTGTCTTTATAGACTCATGGAAAAGACGTCTCTATAGACTCCTGTAAGATGTTTCTATAGACTTCTGGTAAGGTGTCTTTATAGACTCATGGTAAGGTGTCTTTACAGACTCCTGGTAAGGTGTCTCCTGGTAAGGTGTCTTTATAGACTCCTGGAAAAGATGTCTCTATAGACTCCTGTAAGATGTTTCTATAGACTTCTGGTAAGGTGTCTTTATAGACTCCCGGTAAGGTGTCTTAATAGGCTCCTGATAAGGTGTCTTTATAGACTGCTGATAAGGTGTCTTTATAGACTCCTGGTAATGTGTCTTTATAGACTCCTGGTAAGGTGTCTCTATAGACTCCTGGTAAGGTGTCTTTATAGACTCCTGGTAAGGTGTCTTTATTGACACTTGGTAAGGTGTATTTGTGGACTCCTGGTAAGGTGTCTTTATAGACTCCTGGTAAGGTGTCTCTATAGACTCCTGGTAAGGTATCTTTACTGACACCTGGTAAGGTGTCTTTATAGACACCTGGTAAGGTGTCTCTATAGACTCTTGGTAAGGTGTCTTTGTGCACTCCTGGTAAGGTGTCTTTATAGACTCCTGGTAAGGTGTCTTTATTGACACTTGGTAAGGTGTATTTGTGGACTCCAAGTAAGGTGTCTCTATAGACTCCTGGTAAGGTGTCTTTATAGACTCCTGGTAAGGTGTCTCTATAGACTCCTGGTAAGGTATCTTTATAGACTCTTGGTAAGGTGTCTTTGTGCACTCCCGGTAAGGTGTCTTTATAGACTCATGGTAAGGTGTATTTATAGACTCCTGGTAAGGTGACTTTGCAGACTCCTGGTAAGGTGACTTTGCAGACTCCTGGTAAGGTGTCTTTATAGACTCCTGGTAAGGTGTCTCTATAGACTCCTGGTAAAGTGTCTCTATAGACTCCTGGTAAGGTGTCTTTATAGACTGCCGGTAAGGTGTATTTATAAACTCCTGGTAAGGTGTCTTTATAGACTCCTGGTAAGGTGTCTTAATAGACTTCTGGAATCCTGGTAAGGTGTCTTAATAGACTTCTGGTAAGATGTCTTTATAGACTCCTGGTAAGCTGTCTTTATAGACTCCTGGTAAGGTGTCTTTATAGATTCCTGGTAAGATGTCTTTATAGACTCCTGGAAAGGCATCTTTATAGACTCCTGTAAAGTGTCTCTATAGACTTCTGGTAAAGTGTCTCTATAGACTCCTGGTAAGGTGTCTTTATAGACTGCCGGTAAGGTGTATTTATAAACTCCTGGTAAGGTGTCTTTATATACTCCTGGTAAGGTGTCTTTATATACTCCTGGTAAGGTGTCTCTATAGACTTAAGGTGAGGTGTCTCTATGCACCCCTGGTGACTCCTGGTGAGGTGTCTATATAGACTCCTAGTAAAGTAAGGTGTCCTATAGACTACTGGTAAGGTGTCCTTATGGACTCTGGATAAGATGTCTCTATAGACGACTGGTAAGGTGTCTCAAAACGAGGTTACGAAAAAGACGCATAGTAAGGAGGCTCTGCAGAATTCGGGTAAGTAGTCTCTATAGACGCCTCGTGAGGAGTCGGAATATATGTCTGGTATTGTATCTCCATCTAGAAAGGTTTCTCAATAGACAAAATTTTACAAAACGACTGGCGAGGAGTTTCAATAAATGACTGGTAATGTAGACGATTAGTAATGTGTCTCTATAGACGTCTGTAAGGTGTTTTAGTAGACACCTGCTAAAGTGCATCATTATACGCCTGCAAAGTTGGAAGTAGCCTTTAAAGACACCTCATAAAGAGTCTCAATACATGTTTGGTAAGGTAACTCAATATACATCTGGTAAGGAGAAATCTGGTAAGCAGTCAATTAATAATCTGATAAGTGGCGATTTGTAAGTCGAATAGTACCTAAAAATGGAAGTTTCCATTTCGTTCCACTGTCTCTAATTTGAGTAGGTTTCAATATCAAAACTGTAACAAAATAATACAAAAATAACAACAACAACAACCAAAGCCAGGGCGTAGCAGATATGTCGCCTACCACAGAAGCGATCGACAAAAAAAAAACGAAAAAAACACAACAACAACGCTGAACATAAATACTAGGTGGAGGGGGGAAAAACAAAGGCTGTATAATTAGTTTCCGGTAAGAAGATACTGGCACCGGGGCAGGCAAGAGACAAGCAGACAGACAATTGAGAAAAAAAACACTCTAGCTAGGAGTAAGTTGAACAAAAAAGCAAAAAACGGAGACGTAGATCAGTGATCATATTCCTTATTAAAATATTCCACACCCTTTCCCCCTTCGGCCCCTACCCCCTTACAAAAAATTAATGAATGAATGAAAATAATGAATGAATAAAATTTGTTGTAACCCCTTCAGTTTCACTATCAAATGGCCTTACTCTGCAACACTACAACTACAAGTTCCCTAAGGAGAATGATAATCGCAGCTTGGGAGGTATTATCCCGCCTCAACTGCAAGAAGTAGTGGCAAAAACCCAAAGCTTAGCTGGCCACATCACATACATAATTATTATGTTACACTTTACGTTTTTTTGCTGTTGCTGTTATTGTCGTACTTATTGTTGTAGGTTCTTGATAAAGCATAAAAACCTCCCAACAACATTGAATGAATGACTCAATGAATGAAGTGAGTGGAAAAAAAAAACGCCAACGAAGTTCTGCTGCACTTTTGAGGTTATTTCAATTGTTTCCTGAATAAAAACACGTGCCTAACTAATATGCGGGCACAACTAAGTACCTCAGCGTCGGATACGATTGGATTTCGCTAAATGACAACTAAAAAAACAACAACAACAGTATGGGATGTTGTATCTTGTTTTTGTTTCATTTTTTTTTTTAAATCTGTGGTTAATTCTTCTTCAGTGATCGGATTCGAATGCGTAGTACCTGTTCTTCGGGTTTGTATGTTTGTCTGCCCTAATGTCATCCAGAATAACAATCACTGTTGTCATTTCGAGAAACCGCAATTATATTCCATAAAATGTAATAAAAGGAAAGAGAATGGAACTGGTAAGTAGACATTACAGGAGGCGGGTAAGGAACCTACATAGACGTAAGACAAAGACGTCTGAATATGCAGAGGGACTACTTAAGGGGGTCGTTAAAGCGACTACTAAGAGAATGTTATAAACAACTGGTAAGGGACATTATATAGAACTAGTTACTATAAAGGGGATTGGTAAGGAGTCGGTAATGTGGTGGTAAGACATCTCTGTAGACGACTGGAAATATGTCTCTATAAACACCATGTAAGGTGCCACCCTCTTAAGATGTGCCCAAAGGCTCCTGTTAAAATGTCTCAATAGGCACATAATAAGTTATCTCTACAGAAACCTGGTAATTGGTAGGTGTCCTGGTAAGGTGTCTCTATAGGCTCTTGGTAAGGTATCACCAAAGAATTTTGACGGGATTTTCTCAAAAAAAAAAAAAAAAAAAAACGCTTCGTATGTGTTTACTTAGACGATTAGAAAGTTGTCTATGTTTTCTCCTCATAAGGAGCCTCTGTAGAGCTCTGGAAAGGTTAGAAATCTACACCTAAAAAGGTGTATCTGAAGCCGACTGGTAAGGAGTCATTATGGACGTCTGGTAAGATGTTTTAATAAACCACTGCTGGGGTGTCTTATTTGATGCAGATAAAGAAGCTAGGTAAGGGGTTTTACATCCTTTACGACGTCCTTAGGATTTCTGAATAAAAGCTAAGATTTTTTATAGACCTAAAAGTCTCCTGTAAAGATGTCTCAATTGTCGCATGACAAGGTGTCTCTACAGACGCTAGGTAAGGTATCGTAATAAACGTTTGGAAAGGTGTCTCTCTATAGACTAATGGTAAAAGGAATCCAGAGACAATTGGCAAGACCTATATACCTTGTAATATATTTTAGAGGCCGGGAAGGTGACAATGTAAATTGGTAAGTAGTTGGGTAAGGTGTCTCTATATTGGCACTTAGTAAGGTATCACCATAGACCTCTGGTACATTTTCACTATATACGCTTGGAATGTGTCTCCTTAGACGATTTGAAAGGTGTCTATGTTGGCTACCCGTAAGGTGTCTCTATAGAGCCCTGGGAAGGTATATCTAAAGACGGCTGGTAAGAAGTCATTATGGATGTCTGGCAAGGTGTTTTAATACACGACTGCAGATGAAGAAGCTTCGAATGTGTCTCACGTCATTTATGGTCCCTTTTCGGATTTCTGAATTGCAGGAAAAATATTTTTTATAGACGTTGAGATGCCTCAATAGACGCATGGCAAGATAGCTCTACAGAGGCCAGATAAGTTGTCCACATTACATCCCGTTTAGGTATCGTAATAACTAGGCGTTCGAAGGCGTTTCCCTATGGACTCTTGGTAAAAATGCTCCATAGACGCCTGGCAAGACACTAACTGATATGTCTAGTAATGTATTTTAGAAACCGGGAAAAGTGATAATGTAAATCGGATCGCTAAGTCGTCGGGTAAGGTGTCTCTATACACTTGGTAAGGTATCACCATAGACATCTGATACATTTTTCTCTATAGACGCTTGGTATGTATCTCCTTAGACGATAGGAAAGGTGTTTATGTTCCCTCCTCGTAAGGTGAATTTGTAGAGTCCTGAAAAGGTGTATCTGAAGACGACTGGTAATCAGTCATTATGGGCGTCTGGTAGGGTGTTTTAATAAACCACTGCTGGGGTGTCTTATTTGATGCTGGTAAAGAAGCTAGGTAAAGCGTTTCACATCCTTCACGACGTCTTAAAATTCTTTGATTGAAAGGTAATATATTTTTATAGACCTAAAAGGCTCCTGTAGAGATGTCTTAATTGACGCATGACAAGAGACACCATGTCCTGCGATAAGTAAGGTATCGTAATAAACGTTTGGAAAGGTGTCTGTCTATAGACTAATGGTAAAAGGAATCCAGAGACAATTGGCAAGACCTATATACCTTGTAATGTATTTTAGAGACCGGGAAGGTGACAATGTAAATTGGTAAGTAGTTGGGTAAGGTGTCTCTATATTGGCACTTAGTAAGGTATCACCATAGACATCAGATACATTTTCACGATGAACGCTTGGTATGTGTCTCATTTGACGATTGTAAAGGTGTATATATTGCCTCCTAGTAAGATGCCTCTGTAGAGCCCTGGTAAATTGTATCTAAAGACGGCTGGTAATGAGTCATTTTGGACGTCTGGTAAGATGTCCCAATATAAGACTGCTGAGGTGTCTCATTTGATGCAGATGAAGAAGCTTGGAATGGTGTCCCATGCCCTTAACGATGTATTTTAGGATTTCTAAATGGAAGCTAAAGGTATTTTGTGAGGTGTTCCTATGAGGCTTGTGAGGCTTCGCTACAGACACCCGTGAAGGTGTCTTAATAAATTCCTGGTAAGGTGTCCTAATAGATGACATGTAAGGAGTCTAAACAGACGGTAAGGTATCTCTACGGACGCATGGTAAGGGATTATGGATTCCTGGTATTGTTAACTAGTAAGTAAGTTACTTCTAATGCCTAGTAAGGTGCCATACTTGGTCAGGTGCATTTACACAATCTGGTAAGATGTCCTTATAGATGCCCCGTAACCTGTATATTTACAAGATCGAAAAGGCGTCTTCACCGACGCTTAGTAAAGTTCTATAGACGCTTGATTTTTAAATACACGGTAACGTGTCATTTTCAACTGGTAATGAGTCTGGTAAGGTGTTTCTATAGAGGTTTTATAAGAAGGTACCACCGACCCCTGTTATACAGCTTCAAAGGACGCCGGCCAACTTTATCCACAGACGCCTGGTAATTGGTCTGAATAGACGCCCTTTAGGATGACTCAATAGAGCCTAGAAAAGTGTCTCAACACATGTCTGGTAAGGTGTCTCAATAGAAGTCTTTTGAGGATTCTTATAGATGCGAGGTATGGTGTCTCCATAGACGCCTAGTTATCTGTCTTAATTTAAATGCTTAGTAAGAAGTCATCTTAGACTGGGAAAGAATCTGGAAGGGTGACTCTATGGAAACCTATTAACGATAGATTTACAGACTTTATTTCACTAACCTTTTTTGGCAAAATGGCAGAAAGATATATAGAGAGGCATGTACCTCACAGAACGTGAAAGTTTTTTTTTCAAATAATACCAAATGGTACCATTTTACAAGTTTAGTATCATTTTAAAACTTTCGTAACGTTAAAGTTCGATTTTCCAAAAACCCGTTATTATTAATTTTATTATTATTATTATTATTATTATTATTATTATTATTATTATTATTATTATTATTATTATTATTATTATTATTATTATTATTATTATTATTATTATTATTATTATTATTATTATTATTATTATTATGATTATTATTATTATTATTATTATTATTATTATTATTATTATTATTATTATTATTATTATTATTATTATTATTATTATTATTATTATTATTATTATTATTATTATTATTATTATTATTATATTATTATTATTATTATTATTATTATTATTATTATTAGTATTATTATTATTAGTATTATTATTATTATTATTATTATTATTATTATTATTATATTATTATTATTATTATTATATTATTATTATTATTATTATTATTATTATTATTATTATTATTATTATTATATTATTATTATTATTATTATTATTATTATATTATTATTATTAGTATTATTATTATTATTATT
>NW_026712272.1:2273957-2278957 GCF_030504385.1 Musca domestica
TAATAACGTAGACGGGAACAATCTATGAAAACAGAATGAATAGAATATATGTAATGATATTAGGATAAAAGGCAACGGCGACCATCGTCACCACGTTTACACATTTATCTTCATATCAAAACATTTTCCAATAATCGAAAGAGGGAAACAATAGGAAACGGCTGCGAATAGCTACCACGTATTCCAATTGCTCCACTATTCAAATTATTGAACTATCCTAACCAACCTATGAAAACAGAATGAATATTGTTCGTTATGGAAGCTCCTTATATAGGCCTTTTCGAAAAACAAATGTGACAAAATTTACAACGAACAATATTTTACAAAGGTTCTGTTTCCAATAAATTACAAAATTATTTAAAGTAGTTTTGAGCAAAGTAAAAAGTAATAAAATATTTGTGTTATTGTAAAAACGCTACTGCTACATACTCCCCCTTTGACGTGTAAAACCTCGCCTCGAGTCACACGTCAAAACTAGGCGGCTTGATAAGATGACTTCTTTGGTCTTCCTCTTTTCCGCAACGGATACTTAGGTGTTGGTAACTGATCACTATTCGCACCTTTGTATAGAGTTAATGCTGATGAGTGGAAAGTGCCCAAAGGAATGTTTAAATTTTCTGGTGATGAGACTTCAAAGGACGTGGAACCAATTTTCCGCGTAATAACATATGGGCCATCCCTCTTAGGAACAAACTTTGATGTGACAACTTTCGCGGAATTACTTAATACATGTGTATTAACAAGGACTTTTGTTCCAACATCAAAATTTTCATGTGGGCGTCTCCGTTTGTCCATATATATCTTGTTTTTGTCCTGCGCCTTCATTTCTAATTCTTTAGCATTTCCCAAAAAGTTTACCATGGTCTTGAGGTATTTTGATAATTCATTAATAACATTCTCTGTTTCAACAATAGACTTGACATCGTGTTGAACATCGTCTAAAGTACGCATTTCTCGACCAAATGTTAAAAATGAAGCACTGTAACCAGTACTCTGACACTTTGAAGAGTTCATTGCAAAACGGATAGCTGGCAAGCAAATATCCCAATTAGCATGATTTTCTTGCACCATTATGGAAAGTTGACATTTTAGGTCTCTATTCTTTCTTTCTACGGGATTTGCTTCAGGGTGGTATAATGGTGTCAATTGCTGCTGTATACCAAGACAATAAGTAACTTGCTGCATAATTGCTGATACGAATTGAACCCCATTATCAGATTTAATTCTTCTTGGAAATCCATATCGTAAAAATATTTCTTCAATTAGTATCTTTGCGCATGCCTCAGATGTGGCATCACTAAGTTTAAACAGTTCTGTCCAGCGACTAGCGACATCTTCCACAATTAAAATCCATTTGAAATTATCCTCAGTTTGTGGTAATGGACCAAACAAATCTACTGCCACTACCTCAAAGCGTTGTTTACTACTAGTGGTTTGCAACAAACCAGCAGGTTTTAAATTGGTGGCTTTAAATCTTTGACACTCAATGCAATTCTTAACATACTTCGCTATTTCTGCACGCATGCCGGGCCAAAAATATCTTCCAGCAATACGGGCAATTGTCCTTTCAGTACCGTAATGACCTGCAGTGCTATCATCATGGTGTACTTTTAGAATAGTTGCTCTTTCGTGACTTGGTATAACAAGTTGTGCATCATCACAATCATCATTTGAGTAACAATATAGAATACCATCATTCAGAATGTAGCTGCGATTCATCCACTTTATTGAATTTTCATCTTGATTTTCTAAAGACGTTATTATGTCCTTCAAATATTCATCTTTCAATTGTTCCTCTCGAATTTGAGATTGTGTTTTATTTGGCATATCGATAAAGAATGCACAAATGCAATTCTCCGTATCATCGTGATTTTCAACTGCGCATGGTGGCCTTGACAACATATCGGCTGTAGCATTCATTTTACCAGGGACATATTCTATCGAGAAATTCAATTGTTGCAGTTGCAAACCCCACCTGGCAAGTCGACCAGTTGGTGATTTTATACTCAGAAGCCATTTCAGCGGTTGATGATCCGTCAGGAGTTTTATTTGACTGCCTTCAATATATCCACGAAACTTGTCGCATGCCCACACAATGGCTAAAGCTTCTCGTTCAGTGGTGGAATAATTGCGTTCTGCAGCGCTTAATAAACGGCTTGCGTATTCAATTGGGTGTTCATCTTTACCCTCCCCCTGCAATAAAACCGCTCCTAACGCATAAGCACTTGCATCAGTTTGTATTGCAAAGGGCATGCCATCTACGGCTTGCTTTAAAACAGGTGGAGAACTCAAAGCATGTTTTAATATGTTGAATGCTTCTTGTTCATCCTTTTCCCATTTCCATATAGCAGTCTTCTTAGTAAGATTAGTGAGAGGACGTGCAATTTCTGCATATTTATTTATAAATCTTCGATACCACGAGCAAGTTTGGAGAAAAGATATAAGTTCCTTTAAGTTTCTTGGCTCTTTACGCTCTATTATTGCTTGAACTTTCCCTGGATCAACCGCAATACCTTCGGGTTTTAAAATATGTCCCAGATATTTTACATGAGAGCAGCAAAAGTTACACTTCTTTGCATTCAAACGTAGTTTATAGGCCAACAATCGCTTAAGGACAACTTCAATGTCTTGTAAATGTCTTTGGAATGTATCTGAACATATAATTATATCATCCAAGTAAGCCAGAATACATACATCATGGATTCCTATTTTGAACCGATTTATCATCCTTTGAAAGGTTGCGGGTGCATTTCGTAACCCAAATGGCATCCTTTTGAATCGAAAAGTTCCAAAGGGTGTTATCAGAGACGTTTTATCCCGATCCTCGAGAGCTACTTCTATCTGATAATAGCCGCTTTGTAAATCGAGTGTGGTCATATATGTTGTGCTCTTAGCAGCATGAAGTAGATCGTCCATTCGGGGAAGAGGGTATCTATCGGGAATAGTTATTGCGTTCAATTTCCTGTAGTCTACGCATACACGAACAGATCCATCTTTCTTTGGTACCATCACCACAGGAGAAGCCCATGCTGAATCACATTCTTCTATTACATCATTCTCAAGCATAACCTCAATCTCCTTCTTTAACTGTTCCGTCTTTGCAAACGACATGCGATATGGTGGAGAAAATATTGGTTGGTGGTCGCCTGTATTTATTTTGTGAGTTGCAAATGGTGTAGGGTCTCCGGATGTGGCAAATACACCTTCGTACTTTACCAACAAGTTATCCAAGTGAATCTTATCTTCATTATCTATATTAAGCGCATCTGACTCTTTCAGGATTTTAAAGTCAATCATGTGAAGTTCAGTGAATATTTCATCTCCCACACTATAATTGTTAACACGGCGCACATTCGGAAATAGATCAGTATCTTTTGCTCTTTCTGGGGTAGTGACATCATTTGGAAGTGCATCTTTGAATATTGCTTGGATTGAATGTGGTGAATAATCGGATTCGGCATGATAATCAGGACCATAAGACTCAAAGTCCGAAACATGCGATTGACAACTTCTCTTTGGAGTTATAAATGGAGATTTTATGTTTCGTTCCTCTACTACCACTGACTTGCGTTTTATATATGAATCCGATATTTTGATGGTTTCAATCAAATTCATCTCGACTGGTAGCTCTTGGGCAAAATCAAAGACTTCAGTTGGACAGCCTTCAAAATGCCAATGTTTCTGCCCCATATTCAATACAATATTTGCCAGCTCCATAAAATCTGTTCCTAGGAGAGTGCGATTGTTTTTATCTTCGGGAAAAACCAAAAAATCTATATCAAAACTCTTTCCTCCGACTATAATCTTGCAAGTTGTCGTTAGAAATGTTCGATTTGTTGTAGATCCATCAGCCAAAGTTGTTTTGCATTTAATTGAATCAAATTTACACCCCTTGAACTGCATAATTCGCTTTAGGTTGGAACTGGCTACGCTCGTTTTAGAACCAGTATCAAAATAAGCTTGTCCAGGAACGCCAAACAATTGAACATTCACCATAGGGATGTCACAACCAATAGACATACCATATGAATTGAAACTTACGTTCCTTGTACTTTTATCTTTCGGCTTAACATTGCATTTAGGACAATTCGCACGAACAAAACCCGGTTCGTTACATCCATAGCAAGCCAATTTAGGTTTTAGTACTTCCTCCTTAGCATTTGACGTAGCTTCTTCAACCACACTTTTCTTTTTGAAACAGTTGTCAACAGTATGGCCTTTCTTCCGACAAAAGGAGCAACGTTTTAGACCACCTTGAGGACCACTCTCCAAAGTTTCAGTGTTCACTACAACGCGTTCACGAATTGTAAGTTCTGCTTCCCTTGCATCTGCCAAGAGTTCTTCAAAAGTTCTTACTTTGTGGCGATAGACTCGCTCCCTGATTTGAGGATGAAGCATCCCAAATATCATATCAATTTGGCTGGATTCTGTTGGAACTTCCACCAACTGTGCAAATAACGTTCTCTTCTTACGTATAAACGTATCAGTAGGTTCATTTTTGCTTTGTTTCTGCTCATATATTTCCGCATATATTCGCCATGCTGGTTTCGGTGGAGCAAATGCCTCACGTAACATTTTTAAGACATCACTGAAAGTTTTTGCTTTAGATTTAGCACCACGCCACCATTCTGCAGCATCACCTTGAAGTAGCATTGGCATACCGTTAACAGCATTAGCGTCAGCAATACCTTCAACAACCTGGTATGTCGTTATAGCCGATATAAATTCTTCAACTTTCACAGAACATCGTTCGCCATTGTATCGTGCTGAACAGCCGCTGAATGAACCACACTTTTCACTGGATTTACTTACAGCACTCAAAAGACTTTCAAATTGTTCAGTGGTAAGCGAAACCATGTTTGTACTTCTTTGTATCCGGTCGCTTTTGCGTAACCCTTCTGCAATAACCTCTTTATTCATAGAGTTCGATGATTGAGACAGGATGTTCCTTATCTTGTTAATCAGAAAGAACAAAAATCGAGATTTATCCAATAATAATT
>NW_026712272.1:2948957-3158957 GCF_030504385.1 Musca domestica
GATTTGGTCTAAAACCGTTATTTTGATGAGGCACGCTTTGGCCGTATCAAATGATATATACAGGGTGAGATGAAAAAACTGCAACCAACTTCAAACTGCTGTTATTTCTAAGCCACTCGTCCGACAGCTGTTAAAATTATTCCAGTGACAGCTCATTATATTGTTTACAAGCGTACAAAAACATTTTGGCGGGATTGTTACAAAAGGAGGTTCCTCGCTTCATTTCCAGCCCACAATGGCCACCAAAATCCCCGGATACCAATCCATTGGACTGTTGTGTCTGCAAAGTATTTTGGAAAGCAAGGTTTGACCCAAAAAAATACCTAAGAGTCAATCACCTCAAGCAAGCGCTTCGCCGGGAATTGGCCAAAATACCACAGAGCAACATTCAGCAGCGTGTGTGTGATTAACAAAATTATATATTTTGGTAATCAATGAATTATAAAAACCCACTGACCACCAGAAAATAATTACCGTGAAAAATGACCGGTATTTGATATAAATTGTTACAAATTCATTTGAATACGCATTTAATAACGTTTTTTGACAACAAAATATGCCAGAATTTAAATTTGCTGGCTTTTCATCAGCCGAAGAAAAAATCTGAAATCCCAACTCAAATAAAAAAATAAATTCAAAATCACTTTAGAAACAATTCAAACCCGAAAGTAGCAGCCATTCTAATGGCATTAGACTACAGCAAACTCATTATGGCTCGGAAAAAGGCACACACACACACACACTCTGGTGATAACAGACAAAACAGCCCACGCACAACTCGCTCTGCATTTCAATTGTGAGTCCCATAGTGGTGTTGTTGTTGTTGCTGTTGCTTCTGCTTCTTCTTCTTCTTCTTCGGATTCTTGTTTACATATGGTTTAACTTTGGATAAGCCTTGCAATGACATTACATTGCACATCCATCTGTCTATCTTTGAGTGTAATTATTTTGTTGTTGTTGGTGGTGGCAATAAGCAGACAAGCGTTGTTGTTGTTGTTTGTGCTGCTGCCATTATCATTTCATATTATCTTACATTTCATGTTAAATACTTAAATATCCAAAAATTTCTATTTGGCCTGTGTCGGTAATCAGTTTATCAGAGGATTATTCCTCTTCTCCCCCCCTACCTCTTCCCCTTTGTATTACAGTTATTTACAGTTCCAATACAATATTCCAGGGCATAGTTATCAGTCAACATAGTATCACACAATGTGAATGACTGATGGTATGATGGGTGGAGGGAGAGCGGAAGGGAGGGCGGTAATAGGTTTGGTTTCTCTGTTGTATAATGACAAATCATGCAACCAATTATCCAACTAACCACCAGCCCACCCATCCATTCATTCAGCCAGCCACCTGTGTAACCAATTTGAATTTGTCATTCTTGGTCTTGGAAAAGTTTAGATTCAGAACAAATGGGTTATTGTGAATTATTTATTGTTTGGTATTTTTGGGGTTTGATGTATAAATCGGGATGCCAGTTCTTGGGGAATGTATACCATGAAATTGGTAGTATAAAGGGGGAAGGTGATAAAGTGAGGAAGTGGAGATGCAGAATATTGCTGCAATACGAATGGATTTTCAAAGGACAAGTAATAGGTCCAGTATCCTTTGTAAGAGTTCTGAGGGCCAAGTGGTGAAGGCCTAAAAATCTTTTAAGACGAGACAGATTATGCCCTCCGCCATAATGCTAGAGAGGGTATACATATATCATTTGATACGGCCAAAACGTACCTCATCGAAATAACGATTTTAGACGCTAGGTCTCTTTGGACAAAATCCATTTCAGGACATTTGGAGTCAATCTAGCGATGTCCGTCTGTCTCTCTGTCTGGTTGGCGCACACGATAACTTTCGAAGGGAATACCCGATGTGGTCCAAACTTGGTACATCGCAATATTGTGGTCCAACTAAGATCGAGTTCGGAGATGGGCAATATCGGTCCACTCCTTCTGGTACCTCGCTCACAAAAGGTCAGAAGAGCTAATCCAAATTTTCTTTAACTTTGCAAATCCTAATCGTTGCTTCAGGTCTACGTCAGAAAAGAAAATGGACAATATCGACACACTCCATCAAGTACCTGCTCCATGAAGGGTAAAAATTTTGAATAATTATAGCTCTTATAAAATGTGATGTGTGAAGATTCCGATTGTCTTCAAATTACAGACATCACAGTATTTTTTTCAACCCAAGTTCTGATGTGATGACGGAATGTATCGATCCACTCCTTCTGGTACCTGCCCCAAAAAAGGGTCAAGATTCTCGATATCCATGAAGCTCATAAAACGCGAAATTTACATCTAATTTCATTAAAACTTGGCAACTCTCAATATTTTAATCGAGACAAGATCTGTTATAAAGATAGTAAAGATCGGAAAATTTCTTCTTGTTCCTCCACCACAACGGGTCAAAGTTTTGATAAGTAATGCAATTCTCTTCATATAGCACACATCCCATTATTTCTACAAACACAAGATCTGCTGGGAAGATAAGATACGTAGGCCCATTACTTCCAGTACCTACCCCACAAAGGATCAAAATTTTTAATATCCATGAAGCTCTTAAAACACGAAATCACATCCGATTCTATTCAGACTTGGCACATCTCAATCAACACAAGATCTGTTATAAAGATGGTAGAGATCGGACAAATTCTTCTGGTTCCTCCCCCACAAAGGGTCAATGTTTTGAATAACCAAAATGATTATAAAATCCGAAATAAGCATCCGGTTCTCTTCATATTTCACACATCCTATTATTTCTTCTAACACAAGATCTGCTGTGAAGATAGGATACATAGGCCCACTACTTCCAGCACTTCCCCCCAAAAAGAGAGAGATCGGATCATTTTTCTGGTACCTCCCCTACTTCAAGATTCAAGATTTTGTTCAAGATTTCGAAAAACAAAACACCCAAAGGAAGCGAAATAAGCATCCAACTCTATGCAAAATTCCACACTTACAAACATTTGTGCTAACACAAGACCTACATGGCCCATTTTCAGTCTTAAGCTGTAGTATCCATTAAGAACTTCAAATACCAAATTTGAAACAATTCCGGTAAATAATGGCTAAAATCATTAAAATACCAAATATCGGGAGGTGGCGTTACATGAGGGCTATACGAAGAGGAGGACTTGCACAGATAATTCTCTGTCATAGACTGTAGTACCCATTACGAACTACAAATACGGAATAATGAATAATGTAGCTAAAATCGTCAAAATACCGAATATTGGAAGGTACCGTTTTATGTGGGCTAAACCAAAACGTGGACCTGCACAGACAATTTTCTTTCGTAGGCTGTAGTATCCATTGCGAACTTCAAATACCAATTCCGGTGAATAATGTCGCTAAAATCATCAAAATACCGAATATCGGGAGGTACCGTTATATGGGTGCTATACGAAGGCGTGGACCTGCACAGACAATTTTCTGGCATAGGCTGTAGTACCCATTACGTATTTCAAATACCAAATTTGAAACAATTCCGGTAAATAATGGCTAAAATCATCAAAATACCAAATATCGGGAGGAAGTCCCCAAAAAAAAACTTCCTTAAAAACCCCCTTAAAGTCCACTTTTATAAGAAGAGGTCTTCAAAAAAGCACACTTTCTATTAATGATGACCGTTGTAAGAATGGTTCTGTAAATGCCCCTCTCGATAAATAAATTTCCCCAAAAGTGTCCTAAAAGTATTTCCCTCATCTCAAAACCATACCTGTCAATATATCCTGGAATGCTATATATTTTATTCGACGTTTATACTCATAACTCCAAAACATATCTCAAAATTGTTTTCCTCAATTGACACCGCCGGCCAGCCACCTCATGGCTATTTACATGACAAAAAAAATATTTCTTTTCAGTTAATTTTTTTTTTTTTGTATTCTCCCGTTTATCTTATTTATTGTTTTCGTCTACAACCCACGAACCCATCATCAAACTGACATTTTTCAAACAACAAACGGCCATAAATACACTTCCATAGAAAACCCCTCGAGAAAGTGTGGCGTACGAAAAAAAAAAGTACTGGCAAAACTCAGCAGCAACAAAAAAGAAAAAAAAATCCGACAAAAATTGAATTGCCGAGAATTGAATAGAAGCAGAAAAAAACCATCAACAACAACAACCATATCATATTTGTAACAAAATTGATTACAAACATTAACAATTTATAAGTTATAAATCAATGCAATACATATGACCTTTAATGGTTCTATATAATTTAATATTTGTGCGCCGAAATACAACCAGAGCCACAACAGCTGAACACAATTCAGCCAAAGGCGAGGGGGAAGTGGGAAGTCTGGCTGTCGGTCAGCATGTTGTATGTGTGCCTACAACAAAATGGCAAGCTATTTATTTCAATGTTTGCAACGTTACATGTCGTCCGAAAATATACTGACCTTTCCCCAATACTCTTCCATCTCTCTCTGTCCCTTCTTTTCCCACTGTGGAGTTTTGTTCAGACATTTTATATTTAGAATTTATTTCCTCTCTTTTTTTCGCACATAGAATTCGCTGTTGTATGTTGAAAATGAAATGAAAATCACAATCGCTGGAAACAAAATATGCAAATTGCGTTTTTGATTTGTAGCCATTTGATACAGTAGCGAAAGTTTGCATGGATTTTTCTGTTTGTTGCAAATTTGAAACGAGTTTTTTTCAATTTCGGAAATTTCAAGTAAAAAAAAAAAATAAATAAATAAATACAAAATTATTTCAATGGGTTTTCAGAAGCGTAATTTCTATATATGGCGCCCTCAAAGGCGATATTTATTACAAAAGGGTCCTTCAATCGAAAGACTAATTATAAGCAAACTTTAGAGAATGGCGCCTACGAAGCAACATTTCTGTACGAAATTATCCCATATAACATTGTTTCGCTTAGAAAAGAGAAAAAGACAAGCCACTTTCCAGCAAAAATGGAAAGGAACCTCTCTGCTCTGTAGCAACTTTTTTTCTCATTTTAGATGAAATGGTTCTAAAATAGAATTTTCTGCACCAGTGTCCTAAACATCAAGGAGATAAAAAATTTACCCAAATCTCAATTTTTATATAAAAAAAACTTTCTTTGAAAAGCTTCTAACGGAACTATTACTAAAATGGAGGGGTCTCAAAAATGCCGTTTTTATCCAAACATATTTTCTTTACTGAAATATTCTCAACAGCAGGCTTAAAATTATTAGGCGATTTTGCTGACGGATGTATACCCTAAACCAATGTTCGATAATTTAAATATATTTTGACTTCTGTTATTATTAATCAAATAGTTGACCCTCTATGGAGTAGGAATACAAAGGGATAAGCCAATATTGTCCATTTCGTATCAGACCTAAATAAATATGCTTGCTTCACTTTATATGAGACATGTGATCATTTTTAGAAAATGCTACAATTTGCGTGTGGAACCAGATATAGACGACGGAAGTATACAATTTTCATACTTCACTAATACAGATAAAAATACTGCTATGAGCAGAGATACGATAAAATCGAAAATTTATATCCAATTTGGTAAGAAATCATAAATTATCTCAGGATTCTGTTTGAGAGAAATATTTAGATATAGCAAATTGTAAGGGATCGCTGACTTGTTTCGCAAGTTATATTGGATAAAAGCATTGAAAATTGTGACCCTTTGTGGGTGAGCTACCAGAAAGGGTTCGCAGATATATATCATCTTCAGAAGAGATCATGTGTTAGCAAAAATATTTTTGGATGTGTGAAATTTTAAGAGGGTTGGATGCTTACTTCGCTTTCTTTGAGCTTTTTGTTGTTTTAAATCTAAAACCCTAGGTGGGGAGGTCCCAGAAGGAATGGTCCGATAACATGCATTTTTAGTCTAATTGGAATTGGATGTTAATTTCGCGTTCTAAGAAGTTAATGGATATTCAAAATGTTGACCCTTTGTGGGGTAGGTGCCCGAAGGAGTGGACCGATATATCCCACCTTCACAGCGGGTATTGTGTTTCGAGTGAGTTTCACTCTTTACTCGAATTCAAGAGAGTATTTTACCATTTGTGGGTTGGGTGACAGAAGGAGTGCACCGATATATCCCATCTTCACAGCAGACCTTAGGGGAAATAATGAAATGTGTAAAATACGAAGAGAACCGGATGTTATGACCATTTTGGTTATTGGAAACTTTAACCCTCTGTGGGGGAGGAAGGAATGATCCGATCATCTTTATGACAGTTCTTGTGTTGTGGGAATATGGAGATGTCTAAATCGGAATGAAATCGGATATTAAATTCTTCGAAAAGTACTAAATAGTACTACGTATGGAATTGGGCGAGGGAATAGAGCTGATCCTGACACTTGATATTTAAATAACTGATGGTATCTGTGTCTGGAATTTGACAATGCCTTGGAACTACGTCCGATAATGATATGAAAAATTCTCAATTGGGTATTGGGTGAAGGGATAGGCCTGGCATCCTTAAATTTGATATTAAGGTATCTGATGTTACCTGGAATTGAGGCATGGGGTTGGTTTTGGAAATATGTTCTATAATTGTTCGCAACGTCTAAAGTGGTATTAAATTCGGTTTTGGGTGAAGGGATATAGCTGGAATCCTGAAATTTTATATTGAGGTCTCTGTGGATGTCTGTAGTTATGAGAAGGAGGTTGTTTTGGAAATGCGTAATATAATTGTTAGAAAGGTACTAAGAGGTACTATTTTTGTAACACTATTGAAGCCTAGGAAATAGCCGTCAAGATTGTTTTGGATAGGAATACTAAATGTTTCGTATTGGGGGAAGGAATAGAAGTGATATTCTATCTATATTCTATATTGGTTTCTAGGGTTTATGGACAGAAAAATTGGATGTGGTTCCATTGTGCGATGGTTTTGATAATATCCCCCTCTGTAAACTTCAAAATGAAAAATCTTGAAGACTTTTTGGTGCAAGATGTAAACTTAAACTTAGTACAATATATAAAGTTTTATTTCGAAATTTTTTCAAACTGAAAAAATTGTGCAGGTTGTGTACTAAAAAGGTCTAAATTAAGGTGGACTGACGATATCTCCAACATATCATCATTTTAGAAGGATGACGTCAAAGACAACTGCATATCAAATAATATTTGAATCAATGAATCAAAAATGAAAATATTTTACAATTTTTTGATCAATGTTTTTAAGGCACTTCTTTGTGTGAGTTTGGGCAAATATCTCCAACAAATCATGATTTTAGAAGGATAACGTCAAAGACCAAATTATTCTTCATTAAATTTAAATATAAGTCACCAAAGAAATCAAATTTCTACATCCACTTTATATCCAAAATATATTTGGATCAATTTTCCGCAAAAAACCGAAAATATTTCAAAATTTTTTTGATAAATGTTTTTCAAAGCCGTACTTCGTGTGAGTTTGTGCAAATATCTCCAACAAATCACCATTTTAGGAAAATGACGTCAAAGACAAAAATATTCTTCATCAAATTCTATTATAAGTCACCAAAGAAAATTATTCTCTATATCCCCGAAGTAGAGGACAGTTCCTTGCACAAAATATTTATTATTTTCCTATAATACATAATGAATTAGGCCCAAACTAAAGTAGGTGCCAATAGTTCCTCATTTTCCTTATGATTTCCACAAGTAGAAGACCCTACGTAAATAGCATTGCTTCTTCTCCGAAACCTTTACTTTCAAAAAAAAAAAAAAAAAAATCAAAAAAATAAAATCAAAACAAAAATCAATCCTAATATTCCGATGATAGCCAAATTGGGAAATCAAAAAAAAAAAAAAAAAAAAAAAATATTTTGTCCTGTTTCCACCAAACAGCTGGCTGGTATTAAATAACATACTTTTAGGCGTATTGTATCGTACCCTTGTTTCCAGTGTAGCACAACCAAAATATCCCATTATATGAGTTTAACATTAACCCCAAAAATAGATGCGTTAACTATACATTTGGGAGCATAAACATGATATGGTTTTTATTTTTTTCGAAAAAAAAGGATGCTCTCCCCATAACACCACCAGCCCCCAAGGCTGATAACTGGCAAGAGTAAACAGAGACAGCAACAACATTCATGGGCATATTTCTGGATCTGCTTTAGCCATAACCCGCAGCCATTGTCCATTGGTCCTTTAAGGATTTGTTGCTGTTTTGAAAAACACTTGTGGGAATTTCATTAAATGAATATGAAAACTGATTTTCTGTTTTTATTTGCTTCCTCTTTTTCTTCTCACTTTATTGCCCATTGAAGTCTGAGGGGGTTTTCTAGCTTTTTTTTATGGTCATCATTATCATCCACATCATCATTTCATAGAATTATGATTATGACGATGATGATGGCTATGCCCATCCATAAAACCATAAATGAATGAAAGAATAGCTGGCATGTAACTAAGGAAAACTACATGGTTTTTAGAACCTCTTAAGTTTTTATCTTCGAGAATAGTTGGTTCAACACGAAGTTCCCCCTCAGCAGCCACAGTTTCATCTCACATTGAAGGGAATGGGAATGGCTGTATTGAATTTTCTCTTTATGTGGCAAATGCGTAGGCTAGTTGTATGTGTGTGAATTTGCTGTAACTGGGATTCGTATTTGCCAAAGTAGCCCGTATATGTATGAAGAAAAATGACCAAAGTCATTTATCTTCCATTTGGGTTTACAAAGATTTAATGTTTGTTCGGTAATCAAACACAATGTAGCAGACATGGAGATGGGAATAACACTTTAATGGAAAAGAATTTCTAAGAAAAAATTGCAATGAGAGAGTGCGTTATTGGACCTTTAAGAAAAGAAAAGGCCTGGTTTGAAAGCAGGGCTCTTTCCCATTGAAAGAGGTTCTAAAAATTTTTTTTAGCAAAAAGAGCGATTTTTTGTTTTCTTAAAAAAATATTGTCCATAGGTTCATTTTTTTGCAGAAAGGCTGCTAGAGAAGGATTTCAAAAAAAATGGCTAGAGAACCATTGCTTAAATCACCATTGTTACAATACCTGTGCTTTTGCGTGATATCTTAGAAAATTAAGAATTTCAGAAATATGAAATAAAATTTTGTTCGTTTCTAAGGCGGTTCATGGTTAAATTACACTGTGCAACACAAAAAAAAAATCGGGGAAAATCCGGCAGATTATGAAAAAAAGCTAAAAAGAAGACACGTGCATTGGGGTTTTGGAAGTTTACATCGCAAAGTAACCTAAATAGAGGAAGCGAGTTCCCCCATCTCCCACACTTTTGGACTTTTTCGGATCAGGATTCCTCGGAATCCGTACATTTTAGGTATGTGGTGTCTTTGGGAATATTATGAAAATACGAAGACTATTTTGGTAAAAAAAATTGTAACCCTCAAGCTGGTCAACACAGCGGTCTTTTTGGTCCTTTTTCGAAATATGACTAAAAGCTCCCCTAAACGGGATCGTAGTAAGTCAAAATATTCCAAAAAATTATTTGTCATATTCTACTATAGGTCCTAGAAGACGACAAGGGTCTAAATCGTAACCTAACGCAGGAATTCATGTATATTCAAAACACATTTTAGTGTTAAAGTCGTAATTTGCGTGAGTTTGTGGAAAAATCTCCAACAAAGCATAATTTTTAAAGCATTATGTCAAAGAAAAAAAGGTTCGGGTTTAAATTTGAAATCTCTATATCCACTCTGAGTTTAAAAAAAAAATATTTCCATCAAAGTCTCGCAAAAAAACCGAATATATTTTAAATATATTTATTTTGGTTAATTTTCGAAATATGACTAAAAACTTCCTTTAAATGGGATAGTAGCAAGTTAAAATACTCCACAAAATTATTTGTCATAATATTCCATTATGGGTCCTAGAACACATCCAGGGTCTAAATTTTACCTAAACTTCAGGAATTTATACATATTAAAATTCTTATTTTAAAACCGATCTTTGTGTGAGTTTGTGTAAAAAACCCCAACAAAGCATAATTTTCAAAGGCTAATGTCAAGGACAAAAATGTTCGGGATAATATTTGAAATCTTTATATTCACTCTAAGTCAAAAAAATTATTTCCATCAATGTCCCCAAAAAAAAAAAAAATCGAAAACATTCCCTAATTTATTTGATCACTATTTTTTAAAGGCGTACTTTGTGTGAGTTTGTGCAAAAATCTACAACAAATCGTCAATTTAAAAGGACGATGTTAAAGACAAAAAAGTTCTTTATCAAATTTTACTATAAGTCACCACAGAAAAGAAATCTCTATTTTCACTCTATATAAAAAAATATTTGCATCAATGTGTCTCAAAAAATCCGAAAATTTCCGCTAATTTATTTGATCAATATTTTTTAAAGACGTACTTTGTGTGAGTTTTTTCAAAAATCTTCAACAAATCGTCAATATAAAAGGATGATGTCAAAGACAAGAATGTTCTTCATCAAATTTCACTAAAAGTCACCTCAGAAAATAAATTTATATTTTCACTCTATATCAACAAATATTTGCACCAATATGTCCCAAAAAATCCGAAAATATTCCCTAATTTGTGAGTTTGTGAAAATATCTCCAACAAATCGTAATTTTAAAAGAATGAAGTCAAAGACAAACATGTTCTTCTTCAAATTTTACCATTAATCACCAAGAATAGAAATCGCTATATCCACTGTAAATCAAAAAAAAAAAAATATTTGCATCAATGTTACGAAAAAGACAAAAAATATTTTTAATTTATTTGATCAATATTTTTTAAAGACGTACTTTGTGGTAGTTTGTGCAAAAATCTCCAACAAATCATCATTTTCGAAGGATGATGTCAAAGACCAAATTATTCGTCATCAAATTTTACTATAAGTCACCACAAAAAAGAGATCTCTATTTTCACCCCATATCAAAAAAAAAAAAAAATATTTGCATCAATTTCCCCCCCCAAAAAAAAAAAATGAAAATATTCCACAATATTTTGTAAAGGCGTACTTTGTGTGAGTTTTTTCAAAAATCTTCAACAAATCGTCAATTTAAAAGGATGATGTCAAAGTCAAAAATGTTCTTTATCAAATTTTACTATAAGTCACCACAGAAAAGAGATCTCTATTTTCACCCCATATCAAAAAATAATTGCATCAATGTGTCCCAAAAAATCCGAAAATATTCCCTAATTTATTTGAATAATATTTTTTAAAGACGTACTTTGTGGTAGTTTATGCAAAAATCTATAACAAATCATCATTTCAGAGTGATGGTGTCAAAGAGAAACATGTTCTTTATCAAATTTTACTAAAAATCACAAAAGAATAGAAATCTCTATTTCCACTGTATATCAAAAAAATATTTGCATCAATGTTACGAAAAAACCAAAAATAGTTTTAATTTTTTTTTGTCAATGTTTTTTAAAGACGTACTTTGTGTGAGTTTGCTCAAATATATCCAACAAATCATCATTTTCGAAGGATGATGTCAAAAACCAAATTATTCGTCATCAAATATTACTATAAGTCACCAAAGTAAAGAAATCGCTATATCCACGGTAATTCAAAAAATTATCGGTCCGAAAAAAACCGAAAATATTTCAAAAATTTTTGATCAATGTTTTTAAGCCCGTACTTTGTGTGAGTTTGTGCAAAAATCTGCAAGAAATCATAATTTTGGAAGGAAGATGTCAAAGACAACATTATTCGTCATCAAATTTTACTATAAGTTGCCGAAGACAAGAAATCTCTATGTCCACTGTACATCAAAAAAACATTTGCGTCAATGTTCGAAAAAAACCAAAAATTTTTCTTAATTTTTTGTGAATTATTCTTTTCCCAGCCTTTTTTAGATTTGACACCTGAAAGTTTCATAAATTTTCGTTTTAAGTGGAAGGTGTCCAAAGAAGACATATTCTACACAAAATTCCATTATTAATCTCCGAATAAACCATATATCTATGTGTAATAGTTCTTTTCAAAATGTATGTACTGAGAGTGAAAATTATGTCTTCTTTATTTTGTGCTGTTAGTTTAACACCTATCCACACTGAATCAAATTTTCCGTTTATGCTTCATTTTTTCGGAAAGAGTGTCAAAGTAAGAATTATTCTAGAGCAAATTTCATTGTGAGTCTCTGAGCAAAAGAAATGTGTAAACTCAATATGTACCATGAAATATGGCGTAACTTTTTATTAACAAAAAATCTAGTTTTTTCCAATAAAAAATACCACTTTTTTAATACGCTGCAGATTTCCTTATGATTTCACTGCAGTATTGCCAAATATTGTCTCATACAATGGACGTAGAGATTTTTTGACTTTTGTGACTTGTAGTAAAATTTGATGAGCAACATTTTTGCCTTTGACATCATCCTTCTAAATTGATTCTTTGTTGGAGATTTTTGGCCAAACTCACAAAAAATAGGTTTTTAAACCTAAATATGTTTTTTATATATATATATGAAATCGCTGGTGTTTAGATAAGTTTTAGGCCCTTGACTTCTTCTAGGACCTATGGTAGAATTTTATAACAAATAATTTTGTGGAATATTTTGACCTGCTACGATTTCGTATAAAGGGAGTTTTTAACCATAATTAAAACAAGTAAAAAAACATTAAGTTCGGCCGTGTCAAACTTTTAATACCCTCCACCTTAGGGTAAAGGAAACGTTAGAAGAAATGTGGCAAAAATCATCAAAATACCGAATATTGGGAGGTACCGTTATATGGGGACTATATTAAAACGTGGACCTATACATACAATGTTCCGCCACACGAACTAGAACCCATTATGACCCACTAATACCAATTTTTAGACAAATCAGTGAAAAACATTTGGCAAAAACCATCAAAATACCGAACATTGGGAGGTACCGTTATATGGGGGCTATACCAAATCATGGACCCATACATGCAACGTTTTGCCACACGCACAGGCACCCATTATGACCTACAAGTACCAATTTTCAGACAAATCCGTGAAAAAATGTTTCATAAATTATCAAAATACAGAATATCGGGAGGTATCGTTATATAGGGACTATACCAGAACGTTAACCGATATATCTTATTTTCAATACCAACCATCCTAGACACAATACAAATAGCTCTGCTAAAATTTGGCGCTCTACGTCGAATAATGTGGGCTGTATCGTGATTTCAACAGACAGACCGACGGACAGAAAGACGGACATCGTTAAATCGACTTAGAATTTTATGCTGATTATGAATATATATATACTTTATGGGGTCTACGACGAATATTTAAGGATTGACAAAGTTAATATACCCTCCTTTCCAAAATGGAGGCTATAAAGATCAAAACGACTCCCTTTTTGACTCCCATGAGGGTTAACGTTTTTCCTCATATTTTTATCGGCAATATTGCTGAAGACTCTATGTACCTGAAATGCATGGATTTCCAGGAATCTTAATTCAAAATATGTAAAAAGCGTCTAAGAGGGGGGAACTTGACCACTCTTATTTTTAGGTTACTTTGCGATGCAAACTTTCAAAACGCTGGCACACCCGTCTTCTTTTTTAGCTCTACTTTCATATTCTGCAATATTTTCATTTTCATTATTGAAAAAAACTTAAAATCTGGCGCCCAGTGTTGTAGGTCAAACGTAAGATGTTTGACAGTGAGCTGTTTAATTAAGCCAGTGTTGCCATAAAGATAAAAGCTAGAAAATCAGCCTCTACAACCCTGCTCAGAGACAAAATTCTCTCCCATCTCCACTAAGTTTAACTATATATGTCCACATTTTTCTACATATGTTTACCTATTGGTCTATCGATTTATTTGCTGAGCTCCAAAAAAAGCCATTATATATTTGCTCAAGTATTGGTGCGTCTCCGTAGCTGTGTAAAATATAATGTTCTTCTTCGCCTTCATCTGTTACTGTCACACGAAAGCATGTGCCAATCTTACAGACATCGCAGAAATAACCAATCTTGTTTACCATTACCCTCCCAAAAAAAAAACCTCACCCCAGCATCAAAATAAATAGCTATTCCATACTTGACCATCATCACTCGTTGATGTTGGAAGCTAAAATATTACCCCTTAGGCTCCACAGGACACATGTAGTGCAGGAGGCTTTGTGTGGAGTGCGATTGGAAACAGTTCAACTTGTCTACAGATGAAATGAACAATCAATAAAGAAATCTTAACTCAACAAAAATGGAGAGACGTCTGATATTTGATGTCAAGCAAATGTTATCGCAACCCCAACAAAATAACCAATTCTTTGGTAACGAAGAAGAAGAAGACAAAGTCATATTCTGGTAAGAGTAGCACAATGAAGTGCAAAAGAAAACCAACAATAACGGGTGAAAATAAAAGGTAGAGAATTCTCTGAAAACCGGCAAAATGTGAAATGTGATTAATGATACTTTAATTGCAAAAGGACAATACGAAAGCGTAGAAAATGGGGGCCAATTGTAATTTAGCCTTTTTAATATCGACACCACCACACGATGACAAGTGTTTTTGGCGAAAAGGAGTTGAGGGTGCAATTGTTGTCCACTCAGCCAGAAAATATTAATGGGGGAAATTGAAATTTTCAATATTTGGTTGAAAGATGACTTTTTGCCTTCTTGGCTTGGCAGTTTTGTAAAAAAATTCCCAGCATTTTCAACATCGAAAGATAATAGTCAAGAAATGGGTAAAGAAAAAGTGTTAATCTGGAAATATTTTCCTTTCACAAAAATCGAAAAAAAAAATCTTAAACAAATAATTGATCTTTAGAAAATATATGAGGTAAGGTATTTCTGCAGAAGACCAAGAAGTATTTTTATTAAAGACCTAACGCTTTTCAAATCATATTATTATCTTAATTATAAAATTTTAAAAATTTTAAAATCTTAGCGGACTTTTTAATTAAATCTACAGATTTTTCTTTAAAAAACAAGAAGTGGTTGTTCGCAGAATTCAAAAATGCTCTCCTTACACAAAAAAGTATTTGTCTACATTGAAGAAGGCAATACATTTTAATAAAATATAATATTCAAAAAAGGAGTCTAGAAGAATGACGAAAAAAGACCTGAAGGTATCCTAGAGAGGAAGTTCAGACATATCTTTACAAAATACATGGAATTCTTTATATGAAAGAAAGGACTTTTAGAAGAAAAAAATGTCCTCACCAAAAAATCTGGTCTTCCCAATAAAAAACTGAAGATGTGAAGAGATAGGGGAGCAGGATGCCTTCTCATAGAAGACGAATAGGCCTCCCTTAGCAGAATAAGAGGTTTGCTAACAGAAGACGGCAGATCTTTTTTATAGATGACCGGAAAGTCTTCTCAAAAACGACCAAAACCAGATCTCCTTATAACACGAAGTCGAAGATGAGACATTACGTCTCTTGGGAGAAATATATCGTCTCCTAGCAGACCAGAAGAACTGCGCATAGAAGACGAGAAGGTCTTCTCATTAGAAGACCTCAGTAGGTTTCCTCATAGAAGATCTCAGCAGGTCTTCTTATAGAAGATCTCAATAGGTCATTTCATAGAAGATCTCAGTAGGACTTCTCATAAAAACCACAGTTGGACCTTTCAGAGAAGACTAGCAGCAGATGTTCTCATAGAAAACCGCAGTAGGGCCTCTTATAAATAATCACAAATTCTTATCTAGCTGCCTATAACCTCCTTGAAAAAACCATACCAGAAGGTTTTTTCATTGAAGTGCTGGGGGTCTTTTCGTGGAAGATCAGAAGGTGTTTTTAATGAAAACAGAGATGCATTCTATGTGGAAGACTAAAAGATCTTTTTATTGAAAATCAATAGCTCTTTTCATAGGAAGTCGTTAGTTCTTCCTAGAGAAAACCTATAGCTCTTCTCATATAAAAGTAGGGCTATCAAGGAATCTTGAAAAGTCTTAAATCAGACGTCTAAATCTTCCCACAATATACCAGTTGGCAGATTGCATAGATAACCAAATATAGGTAATAGATGACCATCGGCCATAGCCATAAAAGGCCAGAATATTCTATGCTAAAAGTAAAATGTATGCCTTGTAGGGTCGATCCTCTCTTGGCTTTGATTCGTATTGTCTGTCCAGGTTATTGGGGAACATCTCGAGTAAATTACCTTATTTTGTACAATATTTGAGAAAAGTTATTTATTTTTTTCGATTTAAATTGAGTTTGAGACATCCATGTACCTTCGACACAATTAGTCAAAACGTGAGTTTATGGAGCATTCAATGATAACAACAACTCCAATGATGGTCAATAGCGATCAGCTCCTTTTTGGTATACCTATCTGCCAAAAATTCAAAATTGGGAATAATGATAGCTTTAATAAAAATGAGAGATGAATGCTTGATTTTCTGCATTCTACCGAACTCCCAATACCCTTACTAAAATATGAAATCCGACTACTCTTTAAGGTACTTTTCGCCACGTAGTGTTAAAATTATGAAAAGAAAATTTAAATCTTATTCTAGGAAAAAAAGTTTCCGCTTGGGGATAGACCATTTAGCACGGTTAGTCTAGCATTTATAGAAAATGGTATATCTATTAAATCTTGCTAGAAAATGAAGGAAATGGTCGTAAACTTTTGAAAGTTCCGAAATGCCATACAAACCAAAGAGAATCCCCTTTAGGATTCAAATGATATTTAGTTATATTTCGATGCATCCTAGGACCATTTTCATATATGGGCTCCATGAATATTAATTTAAAAGGCAAGTCCCCCCAAATTCAGGAATTAACAAGTAAAAAAGCTGTAATTTCGGCCGAACCGAATTTTGAATACGCTCCACCATTTGGTACAAATTCGGCAATTTTCAAAAAAATAAATTCCGTTAAAAATTCTGTTAAAATCTTAAAAAAACCAAATGTAGCCGTATATTAGGGTCTGTACGACGACGTGGACCTGCAAAGGCAAATTTTTAACAAGCTATTAAAATATTCAAATGAAGCTTGAAAAAAATCTGTTTATAATGTAGCTAAAATCAATACCGAATATAGGGAGGTACCATGGGGGTTATAAAAGGTGGACCTGCACAGACAATTTTCTGGCATAGGCTGTAGTACCCATTACGAATTTCAAATGTGAAATTTGAAACAATTCCCGCGAATAAAGTCGCTAAAGTTTTAAAAATATCGAATATCGGGGGTACCGTTATTTGGTACGTGGACCTGGACAGACAATTTTCTGTCATAGGATGTAGTATTCATTACGAAATTCAAATACTAAATTTGAAATAGTTCCAGTAAAAATATCTCTAAAATCATAAAAGTACCGAATATAGGGGGCTACCGTTATATGGGGACTATACGAAGACGTGGACCTACATGGCTCATTTTCTGTCTTAGGATGTAGTATCTATTACGAACTTCAAATACCAAATTTGAAACAATTCCGGTAAATAATGTCGCTGAAATCATCAAAATACCGAATATCGGGAGGTACCGTTATATGGGGGCTATACGAAGACGTGGATCTACATGGCCCATTTTCAATACCAAAAGTCCTGCAGACATAATACATATTTGAGTAAAATTTTATTAACCTACTTTAATTCGTTCGGAAGTTAGAGTGACTTCCACATACGGACATCGCTAAATCGACATAGAATTTTATGCTGATCCAGAATATATATACTTTGTGGGGTCTAAAATGTATATTTCTAGGTGTTACAAACGGCATGACAAACATAGTATACCCTCCAAATGAAACTTCATAATTTGCTTTCATTAAAATATGATTAGATAAACAGAAGAGAAATAAGATTTTTTGAAGGAGTGTTCTTACCTCTTACAAATGACCCAATATACCATCCTCTCCCAATATAGTGTCCAATTAAACATCTTCATGGAAGACTAGAATCTTTTTTTTATATTTTTTATATTATATAAAGTCCTCCTATGAAAATTTTGTCCTTTCTAAAAAATGTCTCACAGAAGTAGGAAAATATTTTCCCATTACAGAAATATAAGAGCAGTAGGCCACAGGAAGATAAAATATTTCTTTATAGTAGTGGTGAGATATATTGGGCAAGATTTCCTTTAGCCCAATATATCTCAACACAACTATAAAAAAAATATTTTATCTTCCTGTGGCCTATTGTTCCTACGTTTCTGTAATGAGAAAATATTTTCCAATTTTTTACGATCCGTTTTTTTTTTTTGTTCTTGTATTTGATATATTTTTTATCATATTTCTTCTTTATGTTTATGTCTCATGACATAAACACATTTATGTTTATGTCCAAAATATTTCTTTTTATTTGCTAAAGAATTTGTGACCCATATTTAGTGTCGTCAGCACCCATATATACATATGGGTATGTAACTACATCATAATGTAATAATATTTCTTTTTGGAATTTATAGTTGAACAATTCTAGCAAATAAACACAAAATTCTTATTGCCAAAAAACCAGGAGAAGCAGAAGAAGACAAAAAAAAAAAAAAAAAAAAAAAAAGAAACAATATTTCCAAACGACTTAACATTTCCGTAATCCCATGTAAACAATAATGCACAAAAAAAAAACAACCAGGCATCTGACAATGCCAACCGAATGACTGACTGACTGACACACTGATGATTGGAAATGAATTATGCCGAGAGAAGAAAGAATTCTTACCAAAACCTCCCCGAACAAAAAAAAAAAGATTGATTGACATTTGATTTGTCAAATCATCGAGATTACATTTTGAGAAAACGTAAACGTTTATTTTCTTTGGCATCTCGCCTAATGCTAAGATGACATTTGAAAACCATTGCAAATTCCAATAGAACATATTTTTTGCCTAAAAGAAGAAAAATTCTTTTCCAAATAATTTTTGAAACAAATGGCTTTTTTTGCCCTAAAAAGAATGACATTCTAAGAATTTGAGTTGCTCAATCAAAGGTTAAAGTATTTTTCCAGTTTTAACTTAAAAATGGTTTGCATAAATGATGTTTTATTGGGAAAATTTATTTTGGTATTTGGTCTAACGGCCGTAGATCATCAAATGTCACCGGGACATTGCATTGGAAGTTCAACAAACAAATCAGTGAAATTCGCATCGGTGTTACCACAACCAATACCAACATCATCACTACCACCACCATTGCAGTCATCACATTGTCCTAACTATCCAGACAGTAACAGCCAGGAAAAAAAAAATAACAAGGCGATGAAGTCTAGCACCCAAAAACAATGCATTGTTGTCATTCTCATCCATCAGCTCGGACTGTTATAGAGTCCAGCGTGTCCAAGGCATTGTTTTTCCCTTTTGCTTTTTTCATCTAAAAATTAACTATTGTCGTTTCTGCGGCAGCTGTTGGTCTGACTGACTGCTTGTTTTGTCTGTTTTTTCTTATTTGTGTTTGGTTATGGCCAGACCAACACCACTACCACCATGACAGTCACCATCCTTGCCACTACTAATAATTTCGTACAGTTTCCGTTTCCGCTGGCGTCATTGAAGCTCGGTGCATAAGCGATGTCATAAGTGAATGGAAAAGAAAACTGGGATTTTCTTTCTGGCGTTTTTGGTTGGCCATAAATGATTATTACCTTAACAAAAAAATAGAGAAGAACTCCCGTTTTTCTAAGAAGAACCTCTGATCTTTTATGAGAAGACCTCAGAAAACCTCCAGGTTTTCTGTATTAGAAGACCTCTAGGTCTTCTATATCAGAAGTCCTCCAGGTCTTCAATATAAGAAGACCTTCAGGTCTTCTATGAGAACATCTCCAGGTCTTCTATGAGAAAACCTCCAGGTCTTCATTATGGGAAGACCTCTTCTATGTGAGAAGACCTACACATATCTTCTATGTGAGAAGACCTCCCGGTCTTCTATATGAGAAGACCACCAGGTCTTCTATATGAGAAGACCTGCAGGTCTTCCATATGAGAAGACCTCCAGGTCTTCTACTTGAGAAGACCTCCAGGTCTTCCATTTGAGAAGACCTCTAGGTCTTCCATTTGAGAAGACCTCCAGGTCTTCCATTTGAGAAGACCTCCAGGTCTTCATTATGAGACTAATTTCCTGCAGGTCTTCCATATGAGAAGACCTCCCGGTCTCCTATATGAAAAGACCTCCAGGTCTTCTATATGAGAAGACCTGCAGGTCTTCCACATGAGAAGACCTCCAGGTCTTCTACTTGAGAAGACCTCCAGGTCTTCTACTTGAGAAGTCCTCCAGGTTTTCGGCATGATAAGACCTTCAGGTCTTCTGTATGAGAAGACCTCCAGGTTTTCGGCATGAGAAGACCTTCAGGTCTTCTGAATGAGGAGCCCTTTCTGGTGTTCTATATGAGAAGACCTCCCTGGTCTTCTATATGAGATGACCTCCAGGTCTTCTATGAGCAGTGCTCCAGGTCATTTTTGAGAAGAGCTCCACAGGTCTTCTTTGAGAAGAACTCAGTAGGTCTGCTACTAAAAGACCTCCATAGGTCTGCTATGAGAAGACCTCCAGGTTTTCTATGAGAAGGCCTTCATAGATCTTCTATGAGAAGACCTCCACATGTCTTCTATAAGAAGATCTCCAGGTCTTTATGAGAAGACCTCCAGGTCTTTCATATGAAAAGACCTCTACAGGTGTTCCATATGAAAAGACCTCCAGGTGTTCCATATGAGAAGACCTCCAGGTCTTCCATATGAGAAGACCTCCAGGTCTTCCATATGAGAAAACCTCCAGGTCTTTCATATGAGAAGACCTCCAGGTCTTTCATATGAGAAGACCTAGACAGGTATTCTATGAGAAGACTTTCACATATATTCTATGAGACGATCTCCACAGGTATTCTATGAGAAGACCATCACAGGTTGTCTATGAGAAGACCTTTACAGGTCGTCAATGAGAAGATCTTCACAGGTCGTCAATGAGAAGACCTTCACAGGTCCTCTATGAGAAGACCTGCACAGGTCGTCTATGAGAAGACCTCCACAGGTTTTCCACGATAAGGCCTTCAGTTCTTCTATGAGAAGACCTCCACAGGTTTTCCATGATAAGGTCTTACATAAAAATACTTCCTGGTCCTCAATGCGCACTCCACCTCTTCTATGTGAAGATCTCCACAGGACTTATATGAGAAGACCTCCAATATTTTTATGAGAAGACATCCTATTGTTTTCTATTAAAAGACCTCCAGGTCTTCTTCTATGAGGAACTTCCTAATCCTCTCTATGAGGATCTTCAGGTCTTTTATGAAAAAAACTACATGATAAATTCTTCTAGTTTTCTATGGGAGGACGTTGTAGTACTCAATGAAACACCATTCGGTCTTTTTTATGTACACGTTGTGATTGAGTTTTTTTTCTGAGTAGGGTAAGGGCTTTATCTGGGAAAAATCAGGGTTTTATCGAGCAATATTTTTTCAATCAAATTTTAATCTAATTTAGAAATATTCCCTTTAACTGAAGTTCAGTGTTCTTTTTTTTGGAGATTCAGATTATAGTCTCTCCTATTTTACATTGCTCCACTCTATATTGAATATTATTCAAAGCAGCAACTAAAAATATTCAAAAACTCAAAACGGCAGACAATTCAAGTACCAACCAACAACAATAAAAACAACCTTAAAGGGCCATCACCAGTCAGCCATTGGCCTTTAACAAAGCATCAACAGTGACAGCAACAACAATAGATGTTGTTAGCCATTCAAAAACAACAAAAAAAAAAAAAAACACACACACACTCAAACAAAAACACCAGATGACAATTAAAATCAACACTGAAACACTGAACTATAACCGGGGAGCACTTGGCCAGATGTGATACATATGTAACCCCATGCATAGAAGGCAGAGAGAAGAAGATAGAATCGAAAAATAGAAAACCCAGTCAGACGAATACAAACCGACAAACAACCGAGGCTGCAGCGGAACAAAGGTTCAAAACAAAAAAAAAAAAAAAAAAAAAAAAAAAACAAGAGAACTCCCTTTGACCACTTATATTGCAATAGAATATTTTTTTTTCAACTTTGGTTTTAGTACTCTCCGTGACACCATTTATCCTTTACCTCTCGTCTTTTATTCGTTTTTGTTGTACTTTATTTTCTTTAATCTTTTTGCGGACCGGGCCATTCTGTTTTTGGAGTCATTCACGGCTCTTTGTCCAAGTTTGAGTCTATGTTTCTCTTTTTTGCTTTGATTTTTTTTTTGTTAAAAATTTGTCATGAACGCTAGCTGACTCCTTGAAAAGTAAATGCTTTTCCGTGTGAATGTATGTGTGAGAGCATTTCTGTCTGTGTGTTCATTCATTTAATCTGATTATTGTAGTGGTGTTCATCAGAGTTATAATTGTAGCCATCAAAGGCGCCACCAGCCACCATTTGCTGATGATGAATGCCCACTGACCATATAAATGTCAACGGATCATGTTGCCATATAACAACAACAAAAACAATAACAATGGAAACTTTGTGAAACGTGAAGGTTCAAGTGTCATTAACAACTAAAGTGTAGACTATCTGAAGTGGAGGGTCATCATTGGGAGAACAGGGATTGGTCGAATCTTTGTTTGGTAATTTGTTTGGATCTCTGATTTCAGATTCAGGACTTATATAAATCTTTCAGGTCTTCTGTGAGAAGTTCTCCACAGGTCTTCTATGAGAAGCCCTCCACATCTCTTCCATGAGAAGGCTTTCAGGTCTTCTATGAGAAGGACTTCAGGTTTCCTATGAAAAGGCCTTCAAGTCTCCTATGAGAAGGCCTCCACAGGTCTTCTATGGGAAGGTCTCCACAGGGTTTCTATGAGAAAGCCTCCACAGGTCTTCTATAAGAAGACCTCCACAGGTCTTCTATGAGAAGGCCTTCAGGTCTTCTATTAGAAGACCTTCAGGTCTTCTATGAGGAGGCCTTCAGCTCCTTCAAGTCATTTATAAGAAGACCTTCAGGTCTTTTATATTAAGGCCTTCACATCTTCTATGAGAAGACCTTCAAGTCTTTTTTAAAAAGACCTTCAAGTCTTCTATAGGAAGGCCTTCAGGTCTTCTATGAGAAGGCCTTTACAGGTCTTCTATGAGAAGACCCTTAGCTCTATGAGAAGGCCTTCCGGTTTCCTATGAGAAGGCATCCACAGGTCGTCTATGAGAACGCCTCCACAGGTCTTTTATGAGAAGGCCTCCACAGGTCTTCTATGAGAAGTCCTCCACAGGACTTCTATGAGAAGGCCTTCAGAAACACTCCACGGTTTCTATGAGAAGGCTTCAGGTCTTCTATGAGTGGACCTTCACGGTCTCTGTGAGAAGACATTTAGGTTTAGGTATAACGACGAAAGATGGAATTTTAGCCAACAAAATAATTTTTGAAAAAACTCTTCTAAATTCTCCAAGCAACGATGTGATATCATTCCATTTTTATCGAAAAATGTCAACAATTACACTGAAATACAATAAAAATTTCTGCCATGCAACTCAGAAAAATAATTTTCATACTAATATAAATATATCTCAAAAATGTGTTCCCTATTTTGCGTATCTGATAACTCTTATCTTATCTCAATGATTTCGAAATTATCTTACCGCCCTTTCTAACACATTACATTTTTTCTCAGTCTCATAAAAAATGATAACTAATGCGACTGTAACCAGCCATGAAATGTCGCCGAACGACCAACTAGTAACGCAAATGTACTCCAAATAATTGCCATTCCATGGTTTACCCACTCCCACCTTATTTTCCCCCCGGTGTTATCTGTGAAACAAGCAATGCTAAAAATTAACTTTCAACACTTTGATTTTTGTTGCCACCTAGTCGCACAAAAGCCTAGTAAAGATGGGGAAACTGATAGGAAACAAAATGAGAAAAAAAAAACAAAAGGGACAACAAATCCCTTTTTCCCACCTAGTTACAGTTTATTAACTTTTCATAAAAGCAGATCGACAAACAAACAGAAGAAAAAAAAGAGAGAACAAAAAACCCAAAGAAAATCCTTTGACAATAACCATGATGGGGAAAATGCGATATGGTGTTGTCTTATACCTTGTTTTTTTTCTTGCCTTTGATGCAAAAAAAAAAAACAAGCAAAAAACTGAAGAAATTCAAACGGAACTTACTATTGGCTCACCAAACCAATTACCTCTACCTTTCTACTTCCGGTATAATGCTACGCACTGTTCTCATTCTTGGAGATACACAAAAGAAATTGCCTCTGGTCAGGATGTGTAGGGAGAGGTAACTTTAATTGAATCACAATAGATATAGACAACGGATTGAGGAGAGCAAAGACCAAAGTTTTGCTATGGCTTGGGGGTATTCTGGCAAAAAAAAAAATGAAAAGAAGGAACAAATTAGCTGCAAAATACTTAACACCATCTGGAAAGGGAGATGGAAAACACATTTGAAAATTGGAATAGGATGCTTTTGTATTACAACAGGAAAAAAAACTAAAAATTTGAATGGAGAAGAAATATTAGCACGCGGGAAAGTTGAAAGTATAAAAATCTTAAATTTTCCCAGAGACGCGTAAAAAGAGCCTTAAGACCGGGGCATCATATAACATTTGACAGTATATATATTAAGATTCCTCCCCGATTTCTAGTTTCTATATGTAAGTTGTTTGATACGGCTCTAGACCCGTATAAATTTGTACCTGCATGGAACCAACATGTGGAGCTATATCTGCTTATTATTCGATTTCCATTTGACTGCTGTAGAATTTATGTTAGTGCTTTCGGAAGACTTGCATTAAAATCGGGTGTATAATATATACCAGGACTACATATATCTTTTACAAAATTCAAAACATTTTCATCCAATTTCGGGTCATATTTCACATTTGCTGAAATCGGAGGAAAGTATATATGGGAAATATTTACAAATCCGAACCAAATTCAAAAGTTTCAGAAATTTTCCTAAACTATATGTGGTCTCTAATACCAAATATCGTTGTTATAGGAGGCATATTACAGCTGAGTCGGATTTAAATATCAAATCGAAAGAATCACATGTATGGGAGCTATAGCTATATCTGAACCGATTTTCATAAAATTTCACAAAGTTACTTCTAAACTAAATTCGGTTGTAGGTGGAAAATGTCATCCCGATTGGGCTACTTATCCACACTGCCTGCCTGATATATATTAGGGTCTATACAACGTCATGGGCCTGCATAGTTAACATTTGTCATAAGCCATTACAATATTCAAATACGGAACTACCGAATATCAGGGGGTAACGTTATATGGGAGCTATACAAAGACGTGGACCGGCAATGACAGTTTTCTGTCTTAGGCTGTAGTATCCATTATGAACTTCAAATATCAAATTTAAAACAATTCCGGCGAATAATCAGGGGGTAACGTTATATGGGAGCTATACAAAGACGTGGACCGGCAATGACAGTTTTCTGTCTTAGGCTGTAGTATCCATTATGAACTTCAAATATCAAATTTAAAACAATTCCGGCGAATAATGTCGCTAGAATCATCAAAATACCTGAATATCTGGAGGTACCGTTATATGGGGGCTATACGAAGACGTGGATCGGCACACATAGTTTTCTGTCCTAGTATCCATTACGAACTTCAAATACAAAATTTGAAGCAATTCCGGTGAATAATGTCGCTAAAATCATTAAAATACCGAATATCGGGAGGTACCGTTATATGGGGGCTATACGAAGACGTGGATCGGCACACATAGTTTTCTGTCTTAGTTTCCATTACGAACTTCAAATACAAAATTTGAAGTAATTCCGGTGAATAATGTCGCTAAAATCATCAAAATACCGTATATCGGGGGGTACCGTTATATGGAGGACGTGGACCGGCACATACAATTTTCTGTCTTAGGCTGTAGTATCCATTACGAACTTCAAATACCAAATTTGAAACAATTCCGGTGAATAAAAAAATAAAACCTTAACAATTTACTTCAATTCGTTCGGAAGCTAGAGAAATTTCAAACGCCAAACGAAATCAAATGCCATAATTTTTACATTTTTTTTTAAATTTTATTGAATGCAAGCAAGAAATGTCGTAAATAGCCTGAAATTTTAGAATAAGTTTACATTTGTTCGAATTGGTCTCCCTTGGCACGAATTATGGCCTTCAAACACCCAATGAAACCGTCACACGCTGCCCGAATGTTTCTCTGCGGTATATTGGGCCATTCCCGGCGAAGCGCTTGATTGAGATGATCGACTCTTTGAAATTTTTTAGTGCCAACCTTGCTTCCCAAAAAAACTCTTGACACAAAAGTCCAACGGATTGGTATCCGGAGATTTTGGTGGCCATTGCGCTCTGGAAATGAAGCGAGGAACCTCATTTTGTTACGATTCTTGGGTGGCGCGTGTTGAGTGCGATGGTGCCAAAATGTTTGCGTGCTCAAGGCTTTAATACACCCTCCAGAATATTTTCGCGATAATATTCAGCATTTATTCTGTTGCCACGGTCGATTAATACGAGCGGAGAGCGACCATCGGCTGTTATGGTGGCCCACACCATCACCATGGCCAGCGCTTGAGTTCTGATGGTCAACCGAAGGTGTACATTTTCAGCTGACCTCTTTGGCAAGTAAACACGATCATTTTGTTTGTTTACAAACTGCTGGACAACGAATGTTTTTTCATCGGAGAAAACCAAATTCGGCAGTTCACAACTTTCGGCCAAGCAAAGCAACTATTTAGCTCTTCTTAGTCTATTTTTTTTTTTTTTTCTTTTGCAGTGTAAGTTCTCACATTTTTTTTTTTGGAATTTCAATAGCTTTACCCCGAGCTTATTTTTCAATATTTGCCGAATGTAATATTGCGATATGTTCATCTCACGGGCCATTTTTCGGCCACTGCCACGCGGGTTTCGATCAAGTCGCTTCTTTACTTTTCGAACTATTTCTGCTGATGTTGCTGTTTTCTTCCGTCCATTTCCTTGACGTCGGGCTATGCTGCCAGTATAACGTATAACGAGCGATGGTACGAGACACAAAACATTTATTCACATTTAAATGCTGGAGTGCTCTAACGATGGCCACTTGTGGTTTTCCAGCCAAATATAAAGAAATCACACCATCACGCTTGAATTCCAGTACGAATAATTTTTTCTGTGGAAAATTCTGACTAAAATGCCTTTGTACGGTTGTAAACAACATAATGAGCTGTAACTGGAATAATTTTCGCAGCTATTGGACAATTGGCTTGGAAATGTCAGAATTCTGGAGTGTTGGTTCCAGTTTTTTCCTCTCACCCTGTGAAGTCCAACTGACAAAGAATACTTGATTTTTAAAAATATTTTTTAAATTTAATTTAAATTTGGTTAGGGAGTGTTTGACTTAGAGTGAAAAGGAGTTTAAGTGTATACATAAATATCGAATGTAGTTTTCTTAAAAACTATAAAACCTAGACATGTCGTTTATTCTGAGATTTATAGTGAAATTTTGTGGAGAATATTCCTTCTTTTGATACTTTTTTCCTAAAATGAGTTTTTGTGTTACTTTCATGCATCAATGTGAAGAAGGACAAAGGGAAGTTAAATTTAAAAATATTTTCACGTTTTTTTTTTTTGATTGTGCAACATTGATCCAAATATTTTCTTCAAATATCATGGAAATAGAGAATTCCTTTTTTCGCGACTTATAGAAAAATTTGGTGAGAAATATTTTTATATATTTGCAATGTAGGCTTTCAAAATATCGATACACGTGTCTTCTCTTTCAAGCTGTACTCTCATAGTCGGCTGAATTTTCCCTTTAATTTTTGTAGAAAAAAAATCATAATTAATTAAAAAAATTGTAAAGAGTAACAAATCACTCTTTACAATTTTTTTAATTAAGCTTGATAACTTTAAAAAAAAAAAAAAAAACGCATAAAATTTGCAAAATCTCATCGGTTCTTTATTTGAAACGTTAGATTGGTCCATGACATTTACTTTTTGAAGATAGTTTCATTTAAATGTTGACCGCGGCTGCGTCTTAGGTGGTCCATTCGGAAAGTCCAATTTTGGGCAAATTTTTCGAGCATTTCGGCCGGAATAGCCCGAATTTCTTCGGAAATGTTGTCTTCCAAAGCTGGAATAGTTGCTGGCTTATTTCTGTAGACTTTAGACTTGACGTAGCCCCACAAAAAATAGTCTAAAGGCGTCAAATCGCATGATCTTGGTGGCCAACTTACCGGTCCATTTCTTGAGATGAATTGTTCTCCGAAGTTTTCCCTCAAAATGGCCATAGAATCGCGAGCTGTGTGGCATGTAGCGCCATCTTGTTGAAACCACATGTCAACCAAGTTCAGTTTTTCCATTTTTGGCAACAAAAAGTTTGTTAGCATCGAACGATAGCGATGGCCATTCACCGTAACGTTGCGTCCAACAGCGTCTTTGAAAAAATACGGTCCAATGATTCCACCAGCGTACAAACCACACCAAACAGTGCATTTTTCGGGATGCATGGGCAGTTCTTGAACGGCTTCTGGTTGCTCTTCACTCCAAATACGGCAATTTTGCTTATTTACGTAGCCATTCAACCAGAAATGAGCCTCATCGCTGAACAAAATTTGTCGATAAAAAAGCGGATTTTTTCCCAACTTTTCTAGGGCACATTCACTGAAAATTCGACGTTTTGGCAGATCGTTCGGCTATTCATGATGAAATGTCAAAGCATACTGAGCATCTTTCTCTTTGACACCATGTCTGAAATCCCACGTGATCTGTCAAATACTAATGCATGAAAATCCTAACCTCAAAAAAATCACCCTTTAGAACAGTGTTTTCCCCTTTGGTCGTTTAAAAATAATTCTATAAATACCTTATAGTCCTTGTACAACATTTTCTCAAAAAGAGTAAACTAGTATTAAAACTCATAAGGGTTTTTTGAAACAAAATATATTCCTCAAAATCCTTGAAGAAATTTAAAAAAAAAAACCCGAATAATTAAAAAATATGTATATATTCTTCTTTATTGTTTTGTCTTACAGTTTAATTTTCCCAATATTTTTTCCCAGAAAATTCATGGGTCTTTTTAAGGTCAATCGGGATTTTTAAAGACTTTAGGCTGACATACACCTAACTCTAGATTCATATAAAGCTACAATTTTTTCAGCTCAATTCAAATTTATAGAGTCTTTGTTTTTTTTTTTTTTTTTTTAACACGAAAGTTTACAATTTTAAAGTGAGGAAAGAAATACTTAAAACTATAATGTGTTGTTTTAATAACTAAAGCGTATTTTCAGCATCTGGCTTTACTAAAGCTACATTCTCTACATTTATGTTAAGCATTTCTATAACATACTTTTCGGCGCTTCACACAATTTTTTATCTGAAAGGAGTCGCTTTATAGGATAGTATAATATACAAAAATATAATATTTTAATGATACATATCATTGTACAGTCTATATTTTATAATGTATGGGGTTTCGTTAGCTTTTAAAAATTACCAGGGTGCTCTTGAAAATCTGCTGCAAAAGTGTTATTTATAAAATATCACAAAATTACTTTACACATGACTCTAACACCATGTGGAAACTGACCTTTATGTTTATATAAACTTGAAAATTCAAAGGCAGAAATTTACGGGTCCGCCGAATACCTTTGGTTGTGTGGCACATCGCGCCGGCCTGTTGATACCTAATGTTGCCAATATCCTCCTCTTCAATTTTTTTGAAAAAAAAAAATTATATAATTGTCCGATATCGTAACGGCCACTCCTTCCTCATTTTCGAAGAAATATGGTCTAATTATGTCTCTGGACGTAAAATTCGTAGCTAACACGGTTCTCTTATTCCAAAATCCGTATGTAATTTTCACACACATTCTGCAACATTTCCATGATCTTCAAAGCAATGTCGCAATATTGTCCAAATTTCCAACAATATTCGTTGAGTCGTAGGATAAAACTAATTATCTTTCAAATCAGATATGAACTAAGGCTTACCATTCATGAAATAAGCACTACTTGGAAAGAAAAACGCTAGATGGTAGGTCTAAAAATCGACTAATAATTTCTAACTTGCTTCCATTTTTACTTTCTTGTATTTTTAATTACACCTACAAATCATTGAGTTCTTAGCTGGCTACACGATTCAATAACTGCAGTATGTTTGATAATCAAATAGACCCTCATCGACTCCAAATGTTCTCTAGACATACTTTTCCCATCTTAAATCCGCCCAAAAACATCCCCTCTCTCTCACCATTCATCAAAAACCTCATCAGTCAAAAAATGTTGACTAGCAACTCATTTTAATGTGGAAATGGAAAGGAAGTTACTAAAAAAAATCAAGTTGTATTTTTTTTATCATTAATTTCCATAAAAACAAACAAATGCTGGAGTGGAAAAGTCTCCCTAGTCGTCTTTTCAGTGGTGTATACTTTTTTTGGAAACTCTTTTTAGGTATTTTTTGTTTGTTTTTATTTTATTTTTTTATTTTTCTGGTTGAAGCACTGGCCTTATTTCTGTGGCCAAAATTCAACATCCGTCAGACGACAGCCGCCAGAACAACATAGACGACGGGAAAACTCGTTGAATTTTAATTGGTTAAATAAATAAAGTCAGTTGCACAGTGCGGAAAATGATAACGATCTGTGTGATGATGACGATGGCGATACTGATGACTTGGTTGATGAGAATTATTCATTTTTTTAGTTTTTTCTGTCGCTTTTCATTTCATTTTTTCGGTAACAGTAATGAATTTTATTTCCAGCACATAATTGCTTGAATTTGTTGTGCAACTGTAACAGGATTTTTCATTTTGTGCAAAATTTATTATTTTTGAGTTAAATTAAGTGGAGTTTTCGAGAGATTTTCCTTTTGGCTTAGCATAGCATGGAAAGTGGAGTTTTTTTTTCGTTTGAGATTATGAGGAGTAATATCATGTAATTGGTAGTTTGATGAGATCTTAAAATGAACTAATAAGCCTGTGTGTGATGATATCATATTTGAGACCTGGAAGAGGGGAAGGGGTCTCCTCTCCGCAAAAATTTATGCTTTATAATGAAAAAGAAACATAGTCGGAAAAAAGACTTTTTCGGGTGAAAAACACTCCTCAGTTAAAAAAGTTCTCCAAATGGAAGGAATGACAAGATAAAAATATCAATCAGTTTTGCCGACAGATGTATACACTCTGTTATGATTATTCAAAATGTTGACCCTTTATGGCGTTGGTTCCGAAGGAATGGGTCAATATTGACCCTCTCGTATCGGGCCTAAATAAATATGGTATAAATATTGCAACGTGCCAGATTTGGACTATATCGACTACTTCCTTTACTTTATATGAGATATTTGATAATTTTTAGAAAATTGTAAAATGTTATAGTCGACCGAAGTTTTCCATTTTCATAATTCATCTAGTGCAGATAAAAATGTAGGTATGGGCTAAATTACAAGAAAATCGAAAATTTACATCCAATTTTATGCGAAATCATAAATTCCATATTCATCTCAGGTTTTTGGTTGAGAGAAATATTTAGATATGGCAAGCTGTAAAGAATCGCTGACTTCTTTCGCAAGTTATGACCCATAAAATATTGAAAATTGTGACCCTTTGTGGGTGAGGTACCAGAAGGTGTTGGCAGATATATATATTATCTTCACAACAGATCTTGTGTTTGTATGTGTCAAAATTAAGGAGATTTGGATGATTTTTCCACTTTCTTTGAGCGTTTTGTTTTTCAAAATACTGAACCCTATGTAAGAGAATAACCAGAATAAATGGCCCGATTTCTACCATCTTTATAGCAGATCTTGTATTGATGGAAATACTGAGATGTGCCAAGTCTGACTGGAATCAGATGTTGATTTTCGCGTTTTATGAGCTTAATGGATATTCAAAACTTGGACCCTTTGTGGGGGAGGTACCAGAAAGAGTTGTCCGATATATCCCATCTTCACAGCAGATCTTGTGTTAGTAAAAATAATGGGATGTGTGAAATATGAAGGGAACCGGATGCTCAATTCGGATTTTATGACAGGTTTGGTTATTCAAAACGTTGACACTTATTGGGGGAGATATCAGAAAAAATTCAAATGTGCCAAGTCTGAATGGAATCGGGTGTTAATTTCGCGTTTTATGAGCTTCATAGATATTCAAAATTTGGACCCTTTGTGGGGGAGGTACCAGAAGGAGTTGTCTAATATATCCCATCTTCACAGCAGATTTTGTGTTAGTAGAAATAATGGGATGTGTGAAATATAAGAGAACCGGATGCTCATTTCGGATTTTTTATAGGTTTGGTTATTCAAACCTTGACACTTATTGGGGAGATACCAGAAGAAATGATCCAATCTCTACCATCTTTATAAAAGATCCTGCCTTGATAGAAATATTGAGATGTGCCAAGTCTGAATGGAATCGGATGTTAATTCCGCGTTATATGAGCTTCAGGGATATTCAAGTTTTTGACCGTTTCTGTGGGAGGTACCAGAAGAAGTGGACCGATATATTTGTGTTAGTAGAAATAATGATGTGTGAAATATTAAGAGAACCGGATGCATATTTCGGCATTAGGTGGTTTTCGTTATTCAAAATGTTGACCATTTGTGAGGATGGTACCAGAAGAATTGTCCGATCTCTACCACCTTTATAACAGATCGAGTGTAGGTAGAAAAATTCAGATGTGCCAAATCTGAATGGAATCGGATGTTAATTTTCGCGTTTTATGGTGGATATTCAAAATTTTGACCGTTTCTGGGGGAGATACCAGAAGCGGTGGATCGATTTAGCCAATGTAACTTTTTAATAAGAGAACTTATTTTAATAGAAATACTGAGATGTGCCAAATCTGAATGGAATCGGATTCGTGTATTTTGAGCTTCACATTCATTCAAAATTTTAACCCTATGTGGGGGAGGTACCAAAAGGAGTGGTACCGATATTATCCATTTTCCCACCTGACGAAGCACTGATGCAAATATTAGGATTTGGAAAGATGGAGCCAAATCGGATTATCCTTTCTTTTTCTGTACATAAAATATTTCTATTGAAAATTTCGACCTTTTGTGGTGGATGTACCAGAAGTAGGGGACCGATATAGCCCATCTCCGTACTCGATCTAAGTATAATAATAATATTACGATGTAACAAGTTTCGCCCAAATCGGATAATTCCTTTGAGAGTTATCGTGGGCACCAGCCAGACAGACCGACGGACGGATATCGTTAGATCGATCCCAAATGCCCTGGAACGGATTTGATACAAAGAGACCTAGTGTCTAAATTCGTTATAGCGATGACACATGTTTTGGTCATATGACTGAGGGTATAACTAGCCATATAGCAGAGGGTATAAAGGGGAAGCTCATAGACTTATATGACTGGAAAGACGCTAAAAAAATACCTGTATGATATCCTTACAAAATTCCAATTTCCAAAATTTCACTCTTGAATTATATCTCATTATTTCAAATCGTCCATCCTCCTACCGGCCTTAAATGCAAAAACACTCCTCTATTATGAGAAAGGAGGAGCTCATAAGGTGGATCTATAGACTTTATAGAAATATAGCCGGAAAATTACAGAAAATTACCTGTATGATATTCTTATAAAGATTTCAATATTCCAAACCTGTCTTGAAATACCTCTCATTCTAAAACGTGGTTTTGAGCCCCATGTTCAGCTTAATCTTAAAATTATTTCAAATCGTCCTTCTTCCTGCTGACCTTAAATTAAATTCTAATATTCATTATGGACTTCCATATATCCTTTGCATTTCAATTCTCAGGACAACAATGCAAAATGGGTTTCCTCAATACTACCCCCCACCTCCTTTACCATCACCCCATCGCCCACACAACCAAATCAAACTAGAAAAGTACAAAATTGAAAAACGTGTTACTGACTGATTTTCCAGTAACTCGGAAGTAGCAGCAACAGCATCAACTTCAGGTAAAAGCAAAATCGTATTGACAAATGAAATTCTTGAAATCGCTGCAAATGAAAACTGAACATTGCAGCTAAAGGAAAAACCAACAAGAATTTTCTTCGTTCTTTCTTTGCAGTTTACTTGCTTGCTTGCTTTCAATTGTGAAGAAAATTAATGAAATTTCAATGTATTGGAAAAAATCATCGTCATTGTTAGAAACGAAGAAGTAGAAGAAAGATTACTTAGGGAAAAAAGAAGTAGAAAAAAAAATAAGTTTCAAACTTCAAGAAAACTTACAACAAAAACAAGAATGCATAGAGAAAAGAAAGAAAACACAATGGTCAACAAAAGATTAATTTGTTATAAAATGTGATGATAAGCAAACAGGACAAGAAAGAGAGGGATTGTGAAAAGGACAATGGGAGGGGGTGGTTTAAAATTGGAATTTAAAAATAGAAATTGAAAAATGTCAAATAAATTGAGTTGTTAAGGGAAAGGAAATTTTATAGAGAGCTTTAGACTACTTCAATATTTATTGACTGCAAAGAATGGGCTAAACAATCGGCTGTGCCTCTACTTGTCATGGAAAATCTTCCTCAAAATTTAAGCGTGTGCCAATGGTCCTTAAAAAAAAAATTCCTTAAAAAATCCACGTTTCTTGGTTCTTTAAGAAAGTATTCCTTAAAAAATCCACGTTTCTTGGTTCTTTAAGAAAGTATTCCTTAAAAAATCCACGTTTCTTGGTCCTTAAAAAAGTATTCTTTAAGATGAAATCCACGTTTATTTGTCTTTGAAAAAGTATTTTTTAGAAAAATACCTGTTTTTTACCTTAAAAATTTTTCTTTACAAAAATCCACATTTCTTAGTCTTCGACAAAGTTTTCTTTAAAAAAACTTCACATTTCTTTTTCCTTGAAAAAATATTCTTTTAACTAATCCACGTTCCTTTGTCCTTGAAAAAATATTTTTTTAAGAAATCGACGTTTCTTGGTTCTTGAATAAATACTCTTTAAACAAAATCCTCGATTCTCGGCCCCTAGAAAAAATATTCTTTAAAGAAATCCACGTTTCTTGGCTCTTGGATATTCAAAATCCAAATATTCATTAAAGAAATCCACTGTGCTTGGTCCTTGAATAAATATTTTTTAAAAAAATAAATAAATAAATATTGAATAAATATTTTTTAAAAAAATCCACGTTTCATGATCCATGAAAAAATATTTTTTAAAAAAAAATCCACGTTTCATGATCCATGAAAAAATATTTTTTAAAAAAATCCACGTTTCATGATCCAGGAAAAAATGTTCTTTAAAAAAAACCACGTTTCTTGGACCTTGAATAAATATTCATTAAAGAAATCCACGTTTCTTGGTCCTTGAATACATATTTACTAAACAATACCCGTTTCTTGATCCTTGAATAACTATTCTTTAATGAAATCCCCGTTTCTTTGTCCTCGAATAAATACTCTTTAAAGAAATCCACCGGTCTTTGTCTTTGAATAAATATTGTTTTAATAAATCCAATTTTCTTGATCCTTGAATAAATATTCTTTAAAGAAATCCACGTTTCTTGGTCCTTGAATAAATATTCTTTAAAGGAATCCACGTTTCTTGGTCCTTGAATAAATATTTTTTAAAAAAATCTACGTTTCTTAGTCCTTGATTAAATATTCTTTACAGAAATCCACGTTTCTTGGTCCTTGAATAAACATTCTTTAAAAAAATCCACGTTTCTTGGTCTTTGACAAAATATTCTTTAAAAAACCCATGTTTCCTGGTCTTTGAAAAAATGCTCCAAACAACGTCCACGTTTAGTGATCCTTGCAACAATGTTATTAAAAAGTCCACGATTGTAGGTCCTTTCTTTTCATTCTTGAAAAAATTTTCTTTAAAAGTCCACGTTTGTTGGTCCTTTCTTTTCATTCTTGAAAAAAATTTCTTTAAAAAAGCCCACGTTTGTGTCTCCAATTTATAGTCCTTGCACAGATGTTCTTTAAAACCCAACGTTTATGGCTTTGCTAGTCCTTGAACAGATATTCTCTAGAAATTCATGTTTATAAATTAATAAAAAATGTTAATTAAAAATACAAGTTTCAAGCTGTTCCTTGAAAAAATATTCTTTACATATCCACATTCATAGCTCTAACAGCCGATAAAAATAATCTTTGAAAATTACCGTTTATAGCTCTGATTGCCCTTAAAATCCCTGTTGTGCCTCTAAAAGTCCTTGAAAATATTCCTAAAAATCCACATTTTTCCTTAAAAAAATGTGTTCCTTTTAAATACATTCTTAAAATATCCAAGTCTATGTTTCTCATAGTCCTTGAAACATATCCTTCAAAAAGTCCTTGTATGTGCCTCCACGTCCTAGCTCTTAAAAAAAATCTTTGAAAATCACAATTTATAGCTCTGATAATCTTTGAAAAATATTCTTCATGTTTTCACATAAGTGCCTCTATTACCCATGAAAAATATTCTTAAAAACCCCTTGCTTGTGCCACCAATAATTCTAGAAAAAATTAAAAAAATTTTAATAGTACTTCAAAAAATTTTTTGAATATCCTTGTTTGTGCCTCAAATAGTCCTTAAACAAATGTTGTGCCTCTAAGGGTCCTTAAGAAAATGTTCTTCGAAAAGTCCAGTTTGGTGCTTCTAAAAGCCTTAAAATAGTTCATGTTGTAGGATCTTAATGCTCCTAAAAATCCACGCTTTTGCCTCCAGCATTACGTAAATACGTTTGCACCTCTAAAAGTCCTTGAAAAAATAATCTTAAAAACCCACACTTCAATCTCTAATAGCCCTTGAAAAATATTCTAAAAAATCAACCTTTGTCCCTGAAAAATCTATGTTGGAGCATCTAATGACCTTAGGGAAAATATTCTAAAAATATTTAAGTATCGGCCCCTTGTAGCCCTTGAAAAATATTTTAAAAACCCACATTTCTGCCTTTGAGAAATGTTTTCCAAAATCTAAGTTTCTGCCTCTCCCTAAAAATTCGTGTTGTTGCATCAAATAATCCATGGGAAAATATTCCTAAAACATTTCTCCAACATTTCAGCCTTTGAGAAATGTACTAAAAATCCAAATTTTTGACTCTAACAGTCCCTAAAAATCTATGTTGTTGCATCTAATAATCCTTTCGACAATATTCTTAAAAAAAATCTACGTATGGGCTGCTTATAGCCCATAAAAAAGTATTTTTAATAAATCCACGTTTTTGTTTCTAATAGCACTTGGGAAAATATTCTCAAAAAATCCTCGTTTAAGTCCCTTATAGCTCTTAAAAATATTCTTAAAAAATTAAAGTGTGCCACAAATATTCCTTTAAAATATTATTTTTAATAATAACTTCTGTTTTTCTAATAACCCCTGAGAAATTCACTTAAAAATGGAAGTTTAAGCTTCTAAAGCCCTTGAACAAATATTCTTAAAAAAATCCACGATTCTGCTTCTAATAGTCCTTGAAAATTCCTAGAAAAATATTTTTAAAATAACTCACGTTCGTGTCTCTAATAGCCTTAGAGAAATATAAATAGTCCCTGAAAAATATATTCAAAAATTTTACAATAGTCCTCCAATAGTCCTTGAAAAACTTTTCTTGTCAAATTCTTCTTATTTATAAACAAAAAAACTCACGTTAATAATTTACTAAAAATAAGCAAAAATCCAAATTTAGAGGAAGTCTACATTGAAGGCTCTAATAGTAGCTGTATTAATATTAAAAAAAATCCGTCCTTGAAAATATATTTATAATTTCACGAAGTTTAGTTATTTTGGAGTCAGCCCGCGAATCTCCTTTTCCAGTTCCACTTTCCCGTGGGACACTATTTCCGTTTTTTTTTTTGTAAAAAAAATCGCCGCCAAAAAAACTCCCAACTCCTTCTACTCGCAGAAAGTAATACCCTCATAATTTTCTCCCCAGAGTTAAAGTTAACTAAGAAGTCTGATATTAAATAATAGCAGCTAACCCCAACTCAGTTTTGCCTTTGAATCACATGAGTCAGGCAACCGGACTGCCAGTCAGGCAGCCAGTCAGTCATTCAGTTAATGGTGTAACCATAAAACAGATAGCCTGTGGTTATCTTACAGTTGTTGTAGTTTTTTTCGTTTCTATCCCTTTTTATGGTGCGATGCTTATTTGTACCTGTCGGACACACATTTGCTACATTTTACCTTATCTCTATATCTGCTGCTATGGGATATACTACTCTGTTGTGGTAGTTGTAGTGGCAGTGAGCTCTAGGGTCAGCACCATCAGCAGCAATAACAGCAAAACTAATGAAATGATTTGTAGTAATGTAAACGTACCCAAACAACCCGTCATCATCATCATCGGGATGAAATGAATGAATTTGTTTGGATGACTGACTTTTCGGATGAAGGAGATGGGACAGTGGTCTGATACGGAAAAAATAAATTCTTTTATGAAGCGAGATATATAAGAACTCTTAACAAATTATTATTAATTAACTAACAAGGACCAGCAAAAGTTCCACGTGTAGAAAACGTATAAAATGTATACTGTATCTATAGAAGATCTCTTCGAGGTCTTATGAGTAGTGCTGGTAAATCGTTCTCTATTGTTTTTTTTGTAGTAGACATAGTGAAAAAACCCTCCTCCGACCAGGGACGTATGCCGAATAAGGCACCAGACCCCATTCAAAACAGCACCATAATTAAAAAATGATCTTCTAAGTGTAGACGAGCTTTTTGCCTCCAGAACACTTCTGACAAGTACTTAAGCTAGAGGAGCCATGAAAAAGTTCTGGTAGGTGCAGAATACTTATAAACACATTTTAAGGGGTAAATGAAGATCTCCAAACAAAGACCTGAAACTGAGTCCTGTAAGAGGTTGCTGTAGCTATAGAAGATCTGTTCGAGGTCTTATGAGTGGTGCTGGGAAATCGTTCTCTATCTTTTTTTGTAGTAGACATAGTGAAAAAACCCTCCTCCGACTAGGGACGTATGCCGAATAAGGCACCAGGCCCCATTCAAAACAGCACCATAATTAAAAAAAATGATCTCCTAGGCTTAGAAGAGACCTTTGCCTCCAGAACACCTCTGACATGTATTTTAGCTAGAGAAGCAATGAAAAAGTTCTGGTAGGTGCAGAATACTTATAAACACATTTTAAGGAGTAAATGAAAGTCTCCAAACAAAGACCTGAAACTGAGTCCTATAAGAGGTCTTCTAGGTGTTGGAAAGCCCTTTGCCTCCAGAACTCCTCTTAAAGGTATTGCAGCCAGAGAATCCCTGAAAAAGTTTTGCAAGGCGCAGAAAACCTATAAACGGTGTTTAAGGAGTAAATGAAGAAGACCTCCAAAAAAGATCTGAAAACAGAGTCCTCTAACAGGTACCCTACCACAGAGAACATGTGAGCGGTCGTATAGCCACAGAAGGCTTGTAAGAGGTCTCAAAGCCATAGAAGGCCCTAAAAAAGTCTTCAAGCAATCTAAGACTGTTTAAAGGTCTAATATGGAACATAGGGCCTGTTACAGGACTCCCTTTAAGAAGTCTTCTCTGCAAAAGGGAGAAGTCTCTTTAATATTAAAGACCCTCAATCTATGTTAGACTATTAGGAGTTCTCCACTATACAGAAGACGTCTAGGGGGTTTTCTAGGTGTAGGAAACCTTAAGATGGTCTTTTGTATAAAGATGATCATTAGGAGTTCTCCTGTATTTGAAGTACCTTCATGGCACGTTTATGTCTTGTAGTCATGAGAAAGTCTTGGATCAATAGAATAGCGTAAGGAAATCTCCTAATTTCACAAGACCTATGTAATGAAGGCCTTAAGAAGGCACCCTGAGTAAGGAAGGTCATTAAAGGGTAGACATTCTGGAAGACACCTACACGAAGAAGGCCTCAGAAGAGTTTCTATGTCTGGAAGATCATCACAAAGTCGCTTAAATCGAAAAAGTTTTCGTTGAAAAGACCATAAGGTGGTCTGCTTTTCCAAGATGACCTTCGGGAGATTTTATACGTTGAGAATCCTTCAAAATATCTTTCACTGCGAGAATAAATTCAAGGTTTGATTTTGTTACGGGCCCATCGGGACGTCTTCAATGTCTTCATTTTTTGGGGTAGGCATTTGGAAGATATTATGTGTTGAGAAGTCTTCTAGGGAAATTTTCGTTTTGAGAAGAGCTTCAGGAGGTATTCAACATCGAGAAGACGAAAGTCTATCAGAGTAAAGAGTCCTTAAATTTCGAGGAGGCAAGTTTATGTCTACAAGGCCTTGAGTAGGGTTTTAGTGGCGAAGCAACTAGCAGGAGTTTATCTGTGTGGAACAGGCTTCTATATATGGAAGTCCTTGTGTCCTTAAAGGACTTTTTGAGATCATCATCTGGAGTATGGTTTTTGTGGCCAAACAACTAACAGGATTTTATCTGTGTGGAAAATGCTGCTATTTATGGAAGTCTGTGGGTCCTTAAAGGACTATTTGAGACCTTCTTTTATTTACAATGTATTTTATCTATAAAAAGTATTGAAAACCTTCAAAGGCATCCTTCATAGAAGACTTTAAGGATTTCTTCCTTCTGCAAAAAGCTATACTGCATGGTAAATAAATAAAGCCAGAGTCATATGAAAAGTGAGTTGTTTTTCGCATTTTCCTTGAAGATTTCATGTTTTTCTGTGTTTCCTATTTTTTGTTTCCTCTTCGAACACTGTCCAAAACTACAGTCTCCCTGTTTAACACTGCTGTAGTTCGTTCGTTATTTTTCTCTCTTTCTCTCTCCTTTATTGACTTTATTGTTAGCAGGTGGTTTTTACACTCACCGGTGGTTTTTACAGCATGCGGTTTTTATGTCCTCAAAATTGATATGTATCCTGTACTGTATCCAGCTTTAGCTCAGGATGAGAGTCAAAAAACCAAAATAGATAAAGATAAAGCATTTTTTTGGGTAAAATCTACTTTATTTGTGTAAAATTTGGGATGGAAGGATACAACTCACCAATTAGTTTGTGGTTATGGATAATCTACAAGAAGGAGGGAGGGATGGAGGGAAATAGGGGAAAGATATTTTTGTGGTTTAAGAAGCTATTTCCATTTGCTTCTTAGATTTTGTTTTGCAATGGAATTTGTGGAAAATGAATGATGTGATTAAATAAAAGGTGGGAGGGGTAAAAGGGAGAGTTAGATGGAGGAGAAGATGTTAGGGATGTTTTTGGATGTATATTATTCTCATTGTTGTATTTTTTTCCTTTGATGAATATTGAATGTGAGGTAGAGATAAAGGGTTCTGATGTTAACCTGGTGAATGTGTGTAAAAATGGTTATAATTTTTAGGGGAAACTACTTTTGAAATCTCCTTAAGGGCACATGGTTGGCTATGGAGTAGAAAACAGATATTTGAGGTCCTCAGTACATAAAGTTTACCAGTAGAATTTCTATTTTCTATAGAAAAGCTTCGGAAGATATTCCATCTAGAAAATATCTAGGCAAGTTATGCCAGCCAGATGTATCCGGGACCTATCGTAGAATTTCATGGCAAATAATTTTGTAGAGATACCCCATAGGCTAGTGGGCATTTAATGCATTATCTCTGAGATCATAAACTTCCAAACATCTATTATTCACTAATTTTTTATAGGCTCTTCTTTTCTTTCGAAAAATTATTCGCCCAATTGTTTTATATTTGGCTCATGGGTGCGTATTCGTATTATTAACAATTATACGCCCTGTAGCTTCATTGGTTAACCTTATTTAGTCGCCAATACTTTTTTATATCCTTACCATTCTATGGAGGGTATATTAGCTTTGTCATTCGGTTTGTAAATCCTCGAAATATTCTGATAGACCCTACAAAGTAAATATATTCTTGATCAGCATAAAATTCTATGTCGATTTAGCTATGTACGTCCGTCTGCCCGTCTGTGGAAATCACTTAAGCTTCCGAACGAAATGAAGTCGGTTGATGAAATTTTATTCAAATGTATATTAAGTCTGCAGGACCTTTGGTATTGAAAATGGACCATGTAGATCCACGTCTTGGCATAGCCACCATATCGGGGTACCCTCCTATTTTCGGTATTCATGTGATTAAAGCGACATTATTCACCGGATTTGTTTCAAATTTGGTATTTGAAGTTCATAATGGATACTTCAGCCTAAGACAGAAAATTATCTGTGCAAGTCCACGTTTTCGTATAGCCCCTATATTGCGGTACCTACTGATTTTCGCTATTTTGATGATTTTAGGTACATTATTCACCGGAATAGTTTCGAATTTGGTAATTGAAGTTCGTAATGAATACTTCAGCCTATGACAGAAAATTGTCTGTGCAGGTCCACGTCTTCGTATAGTCCCCATATAATGGCTCCTCCTTATATTCGGTATGAGGTACATTATTCACCGATGTTTTTTCTAGTTTCGCATTTGAATATTGCATTGTCTTATAAAAAGTTGCCTATGAAGGTCCACGTCGTCGTATACATTCGGCGTGTTTAAGATTTTAACAGAATATTTTAAAGTTTTTTTTTTTTTTTTTTTTTTTTTTTTTTTTAAATTGCCAAATTTGTTCCAAATTGTGGAGGGTATTCAATGTTCTGCCCGGCTGAATTTACAGTTTTTTTACTTGTTTATTCTCAAAAGACCTGCATGTGATTCTCTGGTTGTAAAACACCTATGTAAATATAGGGTCCACAGAAGGTCTCTAATCATATCCAAATAACGTTTCTCTCCAACCCTTCGTTAGAAAATATTGATATTTTTTTCTTTCCCCTGTTTGGTTTTGTACTTCCTGACTTTCTTTTACAAGAATTATAAGCTCCGGTCTTTATAGATTACCCTTAATTCGATTCCTATGCACTTATTTCGGAAGACCTATATGGGATCATTTGGTTGTAAAAGACCTATATAATCAATATGAGGCCCCCAGAACTCCCCCTTTCCCCAACCCTTTGTAAGAAAATGTTTACAGCATTCTTCCCCCTGCTTTGTTGGAGCACCATCTTTCTTTATATTCTTTGTCAGCAAATATTTTCCTTTTTTTGTCTTTATTTTTGTTTTCCCACATCTCATATGCAATTCAATTCACATTTTTCTTCAACTATCCTTAACATGTCAATTGCCGACGATAATATCGTCTTCCTCTCGAAACGTCAAGTCTCTCTCTCTCTCTCTCTCGCTCTTTCTCTGTTTCCCTACAAACCAAACAAATGTAAATTTTCCATTACCACAATCATTGAATCTGAAACGGAATCTCAATTCAATTGTTATTTAATTATTGTCGAGTAGAATTTGTTTTCAAATGAAGATAGTCGTTCAACATTATTTCATTATATATTCATCAAGATTGGCAATGTGTAGAGACGTGTGTCTGCTGCTGGCTGCCTGCACATGCACATGGTAGGTACATACATATTTGTATTGATTTTATTCATCAATTAGTTCCTCGAGTTTTTTTTGGTAGGATGCCATAGGTTTTGAAGAGAATGGGATGAGAGTGTGAAGAGAGGGGGTAGAGAGGGGGAAAATATTTTGATGAATAAATATTTGTTAACCAGTGAAACGGGACAAAAGTAAGAGCTATTTCTAAAACAGAGTTAAGACCGATCCCAACATCTGGTAATATTATAGAAAAAAAGAGAAAAACGAATAAACTGTTTAATATAGGATTTTACTCTTATATAGGTATTCTACCAAAAATTGGAGCGATATTACCCATTTTTTAACAAATGATTCTTGAAGTATTCAAAAGTCCTATTTAAATTTCTAAAGTTCTGTACTAAATGTTGTAAAATAAATCTGAAAATATTGGGATTCCTTTACATATAACCCAGGCTATATAAAGGCCTTTAACATATATTTTTTACTTTTAATAATTGATGAAAAAATTGGAAATATTTTCACGTACTTTGCAAAGCCTTTAGAAAAGTTTGGCCCAGGAATCCGAAACTCTTTGGGGTTTTGATCTCCAATCCAATTTGGAATTGCGGAAATTTGGCTATTTGGACAGTGAAGTATTCAAAAGCCTTTTTTAAAATGTCAAAGTTCTATAAAATGTTGTAAAATAAATCTGAAAATATTAGGGTTCCTTTGCACATAATTAAGGCTATATAAAGGCCTTTTAATATTTAAAGAAAAAATTAATGAACAAATTAGGCTTTGCAAAGCCAAAACACTCTTTGGTGTTTTGATCTACAATTGCGGAAATTTGGCTATTGGACTCTGAAATTATCAATAAAATTCAACAACAAATTAGGGAATATCTTCGCATATTTTGCAAAGGCCTCAGCAAAGTTTGGCCTAAGAATCGGAAACTCTCTTGGAATTCTGATATACAAACCGACTTAGAACTTGGGGAATTTGGCTACTGGACGGAGAAATTATCACAAAAAATGCATGGGATTTGGAAAAAGTGCCGATTTTTTTTTTTTTTTTTTTTTTTTGAAAATAAAAAAGGTTCTCCATATAAACCAAATTATATTTAAATTTTCTATACAATATACCAAGTATAGACATGTTTGTTATTTAGAGACTCACAATAAAATTTGATTTAGAATATTTCTTTTTTGGGACTCTGCCCCAAAAAATAAAGTCTTAAGGAAGATTTTAACTTAGAATGAAATAGTGTTAAATTAGCAGCAGAAAACGTAAACACGTACGGGGTGAGAAAAAACTACAACAAAGTCAAACGACATATTTTTTACATTTTTTTAATTCTTTTAAATGAAAGCAAAAAATGTCGGAAATAGCATCAAAAAAGTTTAGATTTGTTCGAATTGGTCACCGTTAGCACGTTTTATGGCCTTCAAACGGTCAATGAAACCGTCACACGCTGTCCGAATGTTTCTCTGCTGTATTTTGGCCCATTCCCGGCGAAGCGCTTGCTTGAGGTGATCGACACTTTAGTATTTTTTAGTGCCAACCATGCTTTCCAAATTACCCCAGACACAATAGTCCAACGGATTGGTATCCGGAGATTTTGGTGGCCATTGTGTGCTGAAAATGAAGGGAGGAACCTCATTTTAAAACCATTCATGGGTGCCGCGTGCTGAATGCGATAGAGCTGAGACCTTTTGGAATATCCAATGTCTGCTGCCGAAATGTTTAAGGCTTTAATACACCCTCCAGAATATTTTCGCTATATTTTCGGCATTTATTCTGATGCCACGGTCGATTACTACGAGTGGAGAGCGACCATCGGCTGTTGTGGCAGCCAACACCATCACCATGTTGGCCAATCGAAGGCGCACATTTTCAGCTGGACTCTTTTTTACTGCCAACCTTGCTTTCCAAAATACTGCAGACACAATAGTCCGGAGATTTTGGTGATTGTGCGATGGAAAAGAACCGAGGAACCTCATTTTGTAACCATTCTTGGGTGGGGCGTGCAGAGTGCGATGGTGCCCTCCAGAATATTTTCTTCATATTATTCGGCATTTATTGTGATGCCACGGTCGATTAATACGAGTGGAGAGCGACCATCGGCAGTTATGGCGACCCACACCATCACCATGGCTGTAGCCGGCGCTTGAGTTTCTGGTAGCCAACCGAAGGTGCACATTTTCAGCTGACCTCTTTGGCAAGTAAACACGATCATTTTGTTTGTTTACAAACTGCTGGACAACGAATGTTTTCTCATCGGAGAAAACCAATATTCGGCAGTTCACTACTTTCCGCCAAGCGAAGCAACTCATTAGCTCTTTTCATTCTATTTTCTTTCTGTTGCGGTGTAAGTTCTTGCACTTTTTGGAATTTCAATGGCTTTAGCCCGAGCTCATTTTTCAATATTTGCCGAATGGAATATTGCGATATGTTCAGCTCATGAGCCATTTTTCGGCCACTACGACGCGGGTTGCGATCAAGACGCTTCTTTATTTCTCGAACCATTTCTGCTGATGTTACTGTTTTCTTCCGTCCACTTCCTTGATGTCGAGCTACGCTACCGGTATCATTGTAACGAGCGATGGTACGAGACACAAAAAAAATTATTCACATTTAAATGCTGGAGTGCTCTAACGATAGCCCCTTGTGGTTTTCCAGCCAAATGCAAAGAAATCACACTATCACGCTTCACACTATCAAGCTTGAATTCCATCACGAATAACTTTTTTTCTGGAAAATTCTCACGAAAATGCTTTTGTACGCTCGTACACAATATAATGAGCTTTTACTGGAATAATTTTAACAGCTGTCGAACAAGTGGCTTGGAAATGACTGCAGTCTGAAGTTGGTCCAGTTTTTTCATCTCACCTTGTATAATTTTCATTTGGAGTATACTAATTTCGAAAGTAATTTTCTTAATAACTGTTATACCTAGATGTATAGTTTATATAGGGATTTGAAGCGAAATTTTGTACAGAATATTTCCTTCTTTGTCACTTTCTGGCTAAAATGACATTTTATATTACTTTCATATATCAATTTTAAGCCGTGGAAAAATTTGGGAAATATTTTCGCTTTTTTTTGCAAAATTGATGGAAATATTTTCTTGATATATAATGGAAATTAAGATTTCATATCTTTGGAGACCTGTAGTGAAATTTAATCCAGAATATTCCTTCTTTTGACACATTCCCGAACAAATGAATTATAAAGTGAGATTTTGGCTTAGAGTGGAAATGTGTGTGATTAACAGTAAAAAATGTAATTTTTACTTGTAATGTTTAATGGTCGAATATAATTTTCTTAAGAATTGCTATAGCCAGATATATGGTTTATTCTGAGATTTATTGTGAAATTTTGTATAGAATATTTGTTCTTTTGTCACTTTTTGCCTAGAACGAAATATTATGTAACTTTCATGCATCTACTCGATGAAAGGTCGGAGAAAATTTGAAAAATAAAATTAGAAAAATTTTCGTTTTTTTTTTTTTTTTTGTTTTCAAATATTTTCTGTATTGGAAATTTATATTTCTTTACTTTGGAGACTTATAGTGAAATTTAATGAAGAACATTTTTGTCTTTGACATTATCTTTCTAAAATGATGCTTTGTAGGCGAATTTAGCTTAAAATCAGATAAAGTACTGCTTTAACCTTATAATACGATTTTAATATTTTGAACCCCTTATATTTACGTAAGATCTAGGTATATTCTGGTACTTATTGTAGAATGTTATGACAAATAATTTTTTAGAATATTCTGACTTGTTACGATGCCGTTTTGAAGGAGATTTTAACCATATTTTGAAAACAGGACCAGAAAAACCTTTAGTGACTGGCTTGGGGGCTAATTTTCCGACCAAAATAACCTTGATATTTATTGTAAGCAATATAACTGCAGAAGTCACTATATACGCAAAATTCAAGAATACCAGGTGATCTTAATTCGAAAATTCCAAAAAATGTGGGATATGGGGAACTTGTCCCCTCTGCTTAGGTTACTTTGCGATGTAAACTTTTAAAACCCCAAAACACGTATCTTTTATTTTTAGCCCCACTCTTATAAGCTACTGAAATTTTCCTGTTTTTTTGTTTTGTTGCACAGTGTAATTATTCATAAATTTGAGTTTTTTTCCCTCTTCTAAACCTTCTTTGGCAACCCTGTTCGAGCTGTTTGTGCTAACTCTTCTGAACAAACAAATAAATACCCATTGCATACATTTAGGAGTTGTAACAACATTAGAAATCTTTTACTTACATGCCTATGCAGCTCATACCTGTCGCATGCCTATTCCTTCTACTTAGCACGCTGTGTGTGTGTGTGTGTGTGTGTGATATTTTTGCATACAAACATACATAAATACCTCCTTGATGTATGAGTGAAAAGTAGTGATCAACAGAAATATCATTGCATACTTTTGAGAGGCTGTCATCGGGAGAACTTAGGCAAAGAGCCCTATATCATCGCATAAGGTATAACTACTAGGACCATAGTTTCTGTGTGGCAACCGAGGAAGCAATGTGTTAACCTATATGTGTCAGTCAGCCAGTCAGTCAGCTAGTCAGGACGACAGTCAGTTTGTATTGTGGCTGTTAAGAGGATTTTTCTTGCACATCTACATTTTTATCGGTGCAAGGTATGGAAGGTATGGAATGTTACGCCACAAATTCTTCTCTTTTTACACACACACACACACAATGGGGAATCCCTGTCGTTCTCCTTCTCTTTCTCTCCCCCTTTTCTTTGGCCATCCTTCTTTTGGTACTGCTTCATTTCTTAGCTTGCTTCGGAGAATCCATTGCTGTTGCATAAGAATTATGTTTCATTTTTCTGTGTGTGTGTTTGTTACAGCAAAGATATGAATGATAACTGAAATAGAAGTTGAAATTGCTGCTATTGTTGAAGTAGTAGCTGCTGATGTTGTTGTCATTGTTATTGCAGTTTGTATATCCTTAATTTGCCATAAGTCCCTGCCTGCTGTTGGTTTTTTTTAAGGAAAGGGGACTCGAAAGGAAGTTCGTTCTAGTCCCTTCTCACAGCAGAAGACACATTTCGTTCATCGTGCTGCAGACAATGATTGGAGATGATGCAGAAGCCATGACAAACCTCATGACAGGCACGTGTGAATAATAGTTGGAAATTTTGATGTTTTGTCTCTTTGCTCAAGTGCCTCTGAGCCAAGAGTAATTTGCAAAGAGGATGTTTGTTTTGTTTGTTTGTGTGTGCGTGATTTTTTTCGGGAGGAGGAACAACTGCACTTCTGGCAAATTGGACTTACAAGTTTCTAATGCCAGGATTTTCTGTATGTCAATGATGGTTGTAAGTTATGACAGCTTATTTAGTAAAGAGTCCAGCTGTTCGTTCAGGAGGCCTGGAAATAAGTTTAGATGTAGGACTATGTGTTATTTCATTATTAAGAGGATATTTTCTATTAATTGGTGGCAGTTATGAAAGATATTTTTGAAAATTGTGTCACGATGGCGTATACTTGTTGTTAGTACGATACTTGTAATACGCCACAGTGTTCCCTAATTGAAATTAGTCATTCGCTCCTTAGTCCGAGAGATTCAAATCACATCTTTTTGAGTAGCAAACAGACAATATTTTGAAAAAAAAAATGTTTTAAGGCATATTCGACTTACAGGTTTCAAATTCCACGTAGAAAATTATGACAGCTTATTTCTTAGAACTTCCTGATTTCCCTTAAGAAATTTTGCAAAAAATTCTACTTATATGACAAAGTGATACTTGATTATAAAGGGGAATGTATTTACAAATTTTCGGCAGTTATAAAAATTATTTCTGAAAAATTTAAACACAATGGCGTATACGTGTGATTAGTTTTATATTGCTAATACGACACAGTATCCTCTATTAAAATTAGTTATACGCTCCATAATTCTAGAAGTTTAAATTAAATGTCGTTGAATTTAAAATAATTATTCAAATTGTTGCCCCTATATAGAGAAGGTTGCAAAGGCATGTGAATATGAAATAAAAACTTCGACGTCCAAGGTTAGTGTCACATATAGTCTTCCTAGGTTGGTGTAAGACATAGTCGACCGAAGTATTCCATTTTCATACTGCATCTAATACAGAAAAAACATTGTTATGGGCAAAACTACAAGAAAATCTATCATTTGTATTCAATTTTATGCGAAATCATAAATTTCATATTCATGTCAGGTATCTTGTTGAGAGAAATATTGAAAATTCAGAGATATATATCAACTTCACAACAGATCTTGTGTTAGCAAAAATGTTTGTATGTGTGTAATTTGAAGAGAATGGGATGCTTATTTCGCCTTCTTTGAGCGTTTTTTTTTAAGAATCTTCAACCCTATGTGGGGGAGCTACCAAAAGAAATGGTCCGATCTCTACCATCTTTATAGCATATCTTATGTTAATGAAAATATTGATTTGTGCCAAGTCTGAATGAAATCGGCTGTTTTCAAAATTTTGTGGGGGAGTTACTAGAAGTAGTGGACCGATATATAACATCTTCACACCAGACCTTGGATTAAAAAAAAACTTTGTGATGTGTGTAAATTGAAGACAAATGGAGTCTTACATCAAATTTTATGAGATTTATAATTGTTCATTATTTTTACCCTTTGTGAGGGAGGTACTTGATGGAGTGGACCGATATTGTCAATTTTCGCACCTGACCTAGCACTGATGGAAATATTAGGATTTGCAAAGTTGGAGCGAAATCGGATTATCCTTTCTCTTTCTGTGCAGTATTTTTTTTTTTTTTTTTGAAAATTTTTACTTTTTGGAAGTGAGGATTGAACCGATATTGCACATCTCCAAAATCGATGTAAATTTTATAATAAATTACGATTTACCAAGTTTGGATCGGATACTCCCTTCGAGAGAGATCGACTCCAAATGTCCTGAAACGGATTTGGTCCAAAGAAACCCAATGTCTAAAACCATTATTTCGAAGAGGTACATTGTGAACGGACATTCGGACTCATTGGTCCTGTATGTTGCCCTGATAATATACAAAGAGACATCAAAATATGAAGATATAATAATTTTTATATGAATGCCAATAGTGCGTATGATTAATCTTGGTTGGATACTGAGGGGCGTTTGAATAATGGCATAATGAAATTACGTATACGTATAAATCATGCTGTCCATTAGAATGCACTAATGAAAATCAAACCCAGGAATGTTTTTATACCCTACACCACAATGTGGTCAGGGTATTATGTCTTCGTGCATTTGTTTGTAACAGGCAAAAGGAAACGAGATAGACCCATAGTTCCTTTTGATGATCTGCCTAGAATCACAGTCTGAGTCGATTTATGCATGTCCGTCCGTCCGTCTGTCTGTCCGTCCGTCTGTCCATGTATTTTTGTAAACAAAGTACAGTTCGCATTTATTGCCCTATCCAGATGAAATTTTGCACAAATCATTTGTTTGGAACAAGGACGAACCCTATTGAAATTGGAGATAATCGGTCAAAATTTAGATATAGCTCCCATATATATCTTCGCCCGATTTGCCCTTTATTGTGCACCAAACGTGTAATATCAGTCCGAATAGTATGGAATTTTGCAACCAGATTAGGTCTGAAAATAAGTATGCCAAATTTGATCGAAATCGGTTCAGATATAGCTATAGCTCCCATATATATTGTCCATCCGATTTGTTATTTTTGTCCTCCGCAGCCGTAATATGCACTCTGTAACAACAATATTTGGGGAAATATATCAAATACAGCTCAGAAATACATTTGCTAAATGTTGTCAAGATCGGTTCAGAGATATAACTTCGTCCGATTTACCTTTGATTGTGCACCAAACGTCTAATATTTATCCAAATGGGATGAAATTTGGCACCTACGAAGTGAGTCTAGAAGCTAGTATGTCAAATTTGGTTCCGTTCAGCTATAGCTATAGCTCCCATATATACTGTTTATCCGATTTGTCATATTTGTTACCCACAGCCGTAATATGCACTCCGTAACAACGATATTCAGGGAAATATATCAAATACAGCTCAGAAATATCTTTGCCAAATTTTATCGAGATCGGTTCCGATTTGGATATAGCTCCCATATATATTTTTATCCGATTTCAGATTAATTGTGCACCAAATGGGCAATACAGGTCCGAATTTAAAAGATACAAATGCTTCGGCATATTTAGTCCTTTGAACTTTAAATTATAATTATAATCATAGCGTGTATGATTGAATTCTCCCATAAAAACTTTGAATTGTTATGCGCAGCTCTACTTATTTAGCAAAGTGGTGTAGGGTATCATAAAGTCGGCACCGCCCGACTTTAAGACTTTCTTTACTGGTTTTATTTTGTTGAACTAGAAATGAAAAATCTCATATTGATTGTGCACAAAAGGTGTGCAGAATAGCTTATTAACATATTTCCTCCCAAAAAAACGGTTCAATGACCATCAAGCGTTAACATGGCTTACATACTTACGCCGGCAAAAATAATTTATTTTCTTCAATCAAAAACCAAGTGGTTATTAATAAAATTCTTCCTCTCCAATAACACTGCATCCTCCATCATCATGTTTTTCTTTTCCCACTTTTATTTCTTCTATGATTTCCTGTTTTACACACATACATCTGTCATATACACCAGATGCAAATACCCAAGGCATTTGTTTGATAACAAATATGATGCGGAGTTTTCACGATATGAGGGGTATCAAAAAGGAATTCTGTTTCACACAAAGAGCCCCTCTCACCACCCTCACCAAAACCCCGGCTGTTATTTTGTCAACCTGGGCCATAATTTACATTTTAGGCCACCATCCAGCCAGCTCTGGCTCTTGTCATAAATTCAAATTGTTAGCGTCTGGTATTTAGGATTCTTGTGGCTTCTTTGATGATTGTTTGACACTTTTTGGCTGTGGTGAATTGAAATTTATGCAAAGCAATATTGATTTGAATGCTTTTGAGAAACATTGAGGAGGCTAAGTGCGGTAGAGGGGGGAGGGGTGATATTTATGGCTTTAGATGGGCCACAAAACCTAAGAGTTTATTAAAAATTCATAAAGTCATTCTAACGGCAAAACATTTGTCATGTTGACAGTTATAGCGCGGTGCCTGGCCTTTTGATATGATGATAGTAGTGGGCAACACACACACACCCTGCAAAATCTACACACACCAATGTTTTGTATTGCCATATCTTTGAACAAATATAGAGCAATGTCCTTAAGGAAAATAAATACCTAGCTAAATATTTCTTGGTTTGGCTTTTTTGTGTGAGCTCCCCGTTTCCTCACTTTTCGGGTGATTGTCAACAACGACGCTCTTTGTTGATGTTGTTGTTGCTGCTGTTTTCTATGTCCCCTGTGGAAATGTGTTAGATTTGCAACATCTACACGAACTACACGCGTTATATGTAAAATGACACATTACAATTTGTATCTGTTATGGCACCATCTTTTGTTGAACGCTTCTCTGTTTGCACTGCAAGATTAGATTCTTTTTTGTTTGCTTCTCTTTTCAAGCGATTTTGTATCATTTGCAGGATTCCTTTTTTATTTTGTGTTTTTTTTATTATTTTTATTTCTTGTTTTATTTGAATGTTTTGCAAACAAACTACAAATGCTGCCCCTAGGTAATATCTCGGGAACATTATCTGTTCGGTAGATTATTTACTCGCATACACGAGGAGTAAATGTTTTGTGGTGAATAGGGACGGGGAGTGGAAACAAAGATGCATTTCAAAAAGAAATGAGTTGGAATGAGTATTTGCTCAAATTTTACATTTCTAACGAAGTGGGATGATGACATATTGCTAACCTAATTTTCAGTTGGAAACATGTCTTTTCATTTCTTATTGAAAATGGGAGATTTGTTTAAAGAAGGACAGTTGTGCGTATGATTATTATTAATAGTGTACAACAGGGCGAATGAATATTATGAAAATAAGTATACACCTATGGGTATTGGGAGGTGTATGAGTATTGGCAACTGGGTTAAGACAGTAACCTCCCAATTATGAGAATTTTGAAGTACCTACTACATGTTTGTTGTTATTATTATTATTATTATTATTATTATTATTATTATTATTATTATTATTATTATTATTATTATTATTATTATTATTATTATTATTATTATTATTATTATTATTATTATTATTATTATTATTATAATTATTATTATTTCTATTTTTATTATTATTATTATTATTATTATTCTTATTATTATTATTATTATTAATATTATTATTATTATTATTATTATTATTATTATTATTATTATTATTATTATTATTATTATTATTATTATTATTATTATTATTATTATTATTATTATTATTATTATTATTATTATATTATTATTATTATTATTATTATTATTATTATTATTATTATTATTATTATTATTATTATTATTATTATTATTATATTATTATTATTATTATTATTATTATTATTATTATTATATTATTATTATTATTATATTATTATTATTATTATTATTATTATTATTATTATATTATTATTATTATTATTATTATTATTAGATTATTATATTATTATTATTATTATTATTATTATTATTATTATTATTATTAGTATTATTATTATTATTATATTATTATTATTATTATTATTATTATTATTATTATTATTATTATTATTATTATTATTATTATTATTATTATTATTATTATTATTATTATTATTATTATTATTATTATTATTATTATTATTATTATTATTATTATATTATTATTATATATTATTATTATTATTATTATTATTATTATTATTATTATTATTATTATTATTATTATTATTATTATTATTATTATTATTATTATTATTATTATTATTATTATATTATTATTATTATTATTATTATTATTATTATTATTATTATTATTATTATTATTATTATTATTATTATTATTATTATTATTATTATTATTATTAGTATTATTATTATTATTATTATTATTATTATTATTGTTATTATTATTATTATTATTATTATTATTATTATTATTATTATTGTTATTATTATTATTATTATTATTATTATTATTATTATTATTATTATTATTTATTTATTTATTTATTTTGTTCGCTACAATGTAATATTTTTACAGATATTAAAATAAGGCCAGGCCCTAATATTTTTGGTCTTTAAGGACAACTGATTTCACAAAATTTAAATTTTTATTTGGCCGAGCTTTTTTATACCATCTACCAAATAAAAATTGTAATTATTGTAAAACCAATTATCCTGAAATCCCATAAATATATGGATCTGGCCATATTTTGTAAACTGAAAACATTACATTGTAGTTAGTGGAAACATGTGGTAGGTACCTCAAAATAGGCATAAGTGGGAGGCTACCGTCATATAAAAAACTATATTCAGTTTATTTTTTAGGGTGCTTCTCACAGGGAATTGAGCTTTATTACTTGGACAGGTCCTTAAGCATAGCCATAAGCGGCCAGGGCTAACGTTGAGGCAGGAAACTTCAATTATTTTTATATTTTATGAGAATAAGGTGAGATTTTTCGTAATCTAAAATTTCTGCAAAGGGAGAAAATTTTTGTTGCAGAATAATAAAAAAATAAGGTGAGATTTTTCGAAATCTAATTTTAATTTCTGCAAAGGGAGAAGATTTTAGATGCAGAATAATACAAGGCCAGCCTCATTGGCAAGGAGCCGGACCCCAGGGAAATGATTACTATTCTGAAATTTTTTCACATTTTTGTACCCTCCACAAGAAAAATGTTTGTGCAGGTCCAGGTCTTCGTATAGCCCTCATATATTGGTACCTCCCGATATTCGGTACTTTGAAGATTTTAGCGACATTATTCACCGGAATTGTTTCAAATTTTGTATTTGAAGTTCCCCAGGGATACTACAGCCTTTGACAGAAAATTGTATGTGCAAAAGGTGGAGGGTATTCTAAGTATTCTTCTTTACATTGAAAAATTTGAAAGACATTTCGGAATACAAATTTCCTGGACCCCAGGAAAATGATTAGCATTCTAACATTTTTTTTCAAATTTTTATACCCCCCATCAGAAAATTGTCTGGGCAGGTCCAGGTCTTCGTACGGTACTTTGAAGATTTTAGCGACATTATTCGCCGGAATTGTTTCAATTTTTTTGTGAAGTTCCCCACGGATACTACAGCCCATGACAGAAAATTGTCTATGCAAATGGTGGAGGGTATTCTAAGTTCAGCCCGGACGAACTTACAGCTTTTTTACTTGTATTGTATGAATTTCCTGGACCCCAGGAAAATGATAACTATTCTGAAATTTTTTCAAATTTTTATACCCTCTACCAGAAAATTGTCTGTGCATGTCCAGGTTTTCGTAAAGCCCCCATATAACGAAACCTCCCTATATTCGGTACTTTGATGATTTTAGCGACATTATTCACCGGAATTGTTTCAAATTTTGTTTTTGAAGTTCTCAACGGATACTACATCCCATGACAGAAAATTGTCTATGCAAGTGGTGGAGGGTATTCTATGTTCGGCCCGGATGAACTTACAGCTTGTTACTTGTTTACATTGAAAAAATTTGGAAGTCATTTCGGCATATGAATTTCCTGGACCCCAGGGAAATGATTACTATTCTGATTTTTTTTCATATTTTATACCCTCCACCAGAAAATTGTCTGTGCAGGTCCTGATCTTCGTATAGCCCCAATACAACGAAACCTCCAGATATTCCGTACTTTGATGATTTTAGCGACATTATTCAACGGAATTGTTTCAAATTTGGTATTTGAAGTTCGTAATTGATACTACAGCCTATGGCAGAAAAATGTCTGAGCAGGTCCACGTTTTGATATAGCACCCATATAATGGTATCTCCCTATTCACCGGAAATTTTTCAAATTTGGTATTTCGAGTTCGTAACGGATATTATAGCATATGACAGAAAAATGTCTGTGCAGGTCCACGCCGTATAGCCCTCATATAACGGTACCTCCCAATATTCGGATTTTAGCTACATTATATACCGATTTTTTATTCAAGTTTCGAATTTGAGTATTGTAATGGCTTATGATAAAAGTTGCCTACGCAGGTCCAGGTCGGCGAATAGACCCCAATATAAAGGCTATATTCGGTATTTTTAAGATTTTAACAGAATTTTTAACGGATTTTATTTTATTTCATTTTTTTATTTATTTATTTATTTTTTTTTTTTTTTTGAAAATTACGAAATTCATTTTAAATGGTGGAGGGTATTCGGCCCAACTGAACTTACAGCTTTTTTTACTTGTTTACATTGAAAAATTTGAAAGATATTTCGGCATATGAATTTCCTGAAAATTAATTTGCCTAGAGTATCACTTCGGCTCCTCAACCAGGTTCTTACATCTATAGTCCTTTGGAATTCCCTTGAAGTTTTTATGATTTTCGATGTTTATTTTAGCGGTTCAGATACAGGCATATAATCGGCCTATATTTTCAAATTCTAAAACTGAATTTTCTTCCAATATCGGAAGGGTGTCGCATTGGCTCCTGTCCTATTTTTTTCATTTCCATTTTCCAGTCATCGCTAGCCTCAGGGATTATATTTCCATAATTCCTTTAGGGAATCGTCCATACATTGGAAAGAAGGGTCTCGAAAGTGTTTCCGAATAATATAAAAGACTTAAGTCATCATTTTTATTTTAGGAAAAAAAAAATAGAAGTTCCTTCGAGCCGCATTGGGACTGGTGGATGCCAAGGCAGAGTTTGCTCCTCAATTTCTCGAATGCCGATACAGATTTTTAACAAAGCCAGTCCCATGTTGTTCTTTGAGTATTTAGCGGACTATTCTGCAATCGACACTTACAAAACAGTCCTCCATATGAATAACTTGTTTAACCTTCAGCAGACACACCGATATTAAGGGCTATGTAACTTGACATGATATGTAACGTGTGTCTGTCACTGGGCAGTGGGCAGTGAGCAGCTGGAGGTCTAAGCATGTCCAGACATTATTTACCTTAGGAATTCTATTTTAAAAATTCTTTGATAACTTGTTCATAAATCGTGAAACCACTAAATGATGGACCTCACTATTTCCTTGTCCTTAAATCGTGAAACCACTAAATTATAAACCTCACTAGAGTCAAGGGACTTTGCTGGGGTTGATTGGACTCGAAATGGGATATAGGCGAAGATTAGTTTCTAAATCGTAGAGATATTCAAAAGGTTGACCCTTTAATGGGCTGGTACGAGTAAGGGTGTTTCAATGAATGGAAATCAGACGCTAATTCAACATTTTTACGAGCTGTCATTATTCAAAATATGGACCTTTTGTAGGCAGGTTATTCACTCTTGATCAAGTGGTGGTACGAATATTGGCATTTGTAGAGTGCGAATAAAATTGGGGATTGAGTTCGCATTTTTAAGATCGTTGATCAGTTTTAAGGATGGTAAGGAAGATCATGATCAATGTTGCCAATTTTTACAGCTTCTTTGAGACTGACGCTTACCGTCTCCGTTAAATCAGAATAAAAATTATGAACTGTAAAAAAAATATTGGAAAAAATAGGGAGTTTTTACCACACTGGAGTTTAGCTCCCCTTTTTAATAAAAACAGTTGAAGATTATCATAAATTTGTTATAGAAAAAAAATTACCTCTTAGCAGAACTTTGTTTGGAAAATCATGACACCCTTTTATTGAAAAACTGGAGTGAAAGTATCCAGCTCTAAAAAATATTTGCAAATAATCAGTGTGCTTTTCTGAGGCAGCTCCAGTAATAATCTTTGAAATCGATTTTTCTATTTGAAAATTTAAAAAAGTATTTTTTTTTTTTGTAAAAAAAATTCTATTGAAAATTAAATCTAATGGAAAATCAAATCCCTAGATAAATTTTCTCAACATATATTTATTTCCTCCATAACCCCTTTCTGTTAAAAAAAATTCACTCTCTGAACTTTAAAATCTTTTCCATTTAATTGCCTCGAAATGAGACTACAGTTAATTTCTTAAATAACATTTTCAATTCGACACAAAGAACTTCAAATAGTGTGTGTATGTGATCCTTTTGCTCGACGCTCAGGCTAAATAAGATTTTTCGCCCTTTAGTCTGACAACAAAATTGTACAACAATGTTAAAGTAATACAATAACAAAAAAAACTTAAACTTATGAAAATAAACGAAATATTTTTAAAGAACGAATGAACGACAACTTGAAAAGTTTCCGTTTTCCGGCGTTCAAAATGCCAATCAGTTAAAAGAAACAGATAACAAAAACTCCAAAAACAACAACAAAAAAGAAGAAAATTCGCTGAAAAACCAACTCTACAACTCCAAACCTTCACAGCCATGTAACAACACAAAAACCTCTGACAAAACTGTGAACAAGAAACGACGGCGTACGAACATAAATCGGTGTAATACACCCGGGTGTATATGTGTACGTACGTACGTGCGTGTGTGTGTGTTTGTGTGAGTAGACATTTCATTCGATATACGCATAAGGGTATCCTTACGCCCGGCAGTGTGTTTGTCTGTCTTTCTTAACTACATATCCGGAATAATTGAACACAAACACCAGAACTGGTGAAACTCGACCAGCATTCTGCCGTAGACTTCATTGGAAGATACCCGGCACTTGGCCATTGCAATGTCATGGCTTGGTGTTAATCGACGGTCATCAATGTCAGTGGAGCAGTGAAGAACATTAAACAAAACGTCGGATGGTGTCTCGCATACGTTGGGCGCCACATTGCAATGAGAAACAACTTGAAAGGCATTGAGTAAATAAATCCTTCAACTTATCGCCGCCATATTGCCAAGACATAGAGAAGCTCACCCTTTCTCAGATATTTACATCTCCCCTTCACCCGGTGGACATGTGACAATGACAACAAAAAATTGCATCGCCAATAATTCGCAAAAAACCTCAAGCTCATCAACACAAGAAAGATACCAAAAATTACACAATAGCTCCTCCTCGTCGGCCAACTCCTGCTCCTCCACCTCTGCCTCCGCCAACACGTTGTATGCAACTCATACTGCTCAAACAGCCCAGAACTTGCCGGCCCTACCATTAACGGGAAATTCGAAAATGAATGGTTTTCGCATCAGTGGTTTTCCAGCTGCTACAAATGGTGGTCCAGTACCGACAGGAGTTCCCACGCCCGGTGGTGGCCCCAGCCAGCCCAATCCTCCCACAGCCATTGTGGCAAATAGCAATAAATACAATGCCAACGATTCATCGCCATATGTGAAACCCTTTAATCTAATGGCATCATCGGCCTCAACACACAAATCGCCCACGCCCAATGGAGGTTGTCTAACGCCACAGGGCGGCTATGGGGGCCAGTACTCGACCATCACCGGCCCCTCGGCCATGGATGATGAGCTGGCTGGACTGCACATCAGAGAGAACAAGGGTTCTTCAACAGTTACAAGTAACTCAGCTCTGAGCATGTTACAACCCTCACCGCCTCCTCTGACCACCGAAGTTCCAACCAGCTCCATTACCACAGCACCCATTGCCTTAAAGGGTAATAATCCTTTTCTAAATAGTCCCTCGCCAACCGATCAGCAACAAATGGCTAACCTAAACACAAATTCATCAGCGGCAATGGCTGCCTTTAATTTTCACAATGAAGTGCCGGAATATGCGGAACCACAACGTTATCAGCGTCTGGTGAAAACACCCACTCAGGCGTCCATACCACCGGCCTATGCCAGTCGGGATGTAATCAATCGACCAACACCACCATCATCATCGTCCGCGGCGGCATCCACAACCTCCTCCACTCAGGGTTTTGTGGACTATTTGTCACAACAACAACTGCGGCAGCAGCAATTAACACTACAACAACAACAACGTTTACTGCAACTGACACGCCAACAACAACAGCTAAGACAAGCTGTCAGCATGGTGGCCTCCACATCCTCACCTACCACGGCAAATGCCCCTAACCTGCCGACAACGAATCGCATGGAAGTCTCCTCCTCCTCCTCCGCTGCCACCACCACCTCTACCACAATACCCAGCGACAAGGAAGCCATTTATGCGGCTTTATATCAACAATATCGTCAAAATCCTTTGGCCTCAAATCCAGCACAGAAACCTGGAACTCCTGGAGGGGGAACCAACTCTCCCGGCAACTATTGTCCCCCGCTGCCGCTGCATCGAAATTTGCCGGCCAACACAAGTGCGGGGGGTGTTCAGTCACCCACATTGCCGGGGGGACAACCGGCGGTACCACGACGTTCCCACAGCACTCCCAGGCCCATAAATTCTCTAAATGCCCAGACAGGTGGCAACATGGTGCCCGGGGCACCCAATGCCATAAATGGCCAAAGGCCACGGAGTTTGGATCGTTTCAGCACCACGGGACCGGTGGCGAATAAATCACAACCAGTGACTAGCACCAGTGCCACATCTCCCTATCAGCCACCGCCCATACCGCTGAGGCGTTTTGCCCCCGCCACAGCCCAGCAAAAACGCAATGTCAGCTCTCCCCAGCCAACGGAACCGGCCAAGTTTCAGGGTAAGAAAAGTACCAGCATAGATAACATTCGCAGTACCCTGGCCAGCACAGAGCCGCTGGCTGGAACGATGCGTCATTCCGTTACCTTTCATGGGCGGCAGCAGGGTCAAATTAATGTGGAAAACGGCTTCAGTGTTGAGGATCTAAAGGCGGGTAACCCAACCCCCTCACAAACCAATACCTCTTGGCAGAAACCCACTGAACGGCCCATGTCCTATGCCTATGGGGGGACAGCACCAGATCAGGATTATCTGGAGAACCAATTGAAAGCCTATTCCGATCAGCTGAGAACCATAACGGAAAGTGTAAGAAAATATTCCGAACAAGCCAAGCTTCTCTCGGAGTTGAAGCGTCAGCAACACCTGGCCAAGCAGCAACAACATTTGGCCAACAGCTCGTCCAGTATCAATGTCTCGCAACAAAATTTGGAACAAATCACCTCCTCCACCTCCTGTGCAACCTCCCAAATCACCATGTCCAAGTCAACGGGAAATTTCAGCTCCAGCATGATTTCCCAGGAAATGGTAAGCAAGTCATTGGCCTCCCTAAATGGCAGTGAGGCCCAGACACCCTCCAGCCAATTGAAAATGTTTTTGGAAAATATACGCAGTTCCATGCGTACGGAGTACCAGCAAAACATACCCGAGGAGGTGCTCAAGCCCATCAAGGAACCTAACAATATAGCTAAGCCAGCCCTTGCCCAAAAAAGGAACTCCTTGGTGGAGGAGGCCACCAGCAAATCAAATCAATCGCCAATCAAAACAATGCCAAAACCCTCTACCATAGTCAAAGAGAAGGAGACGGCAGCTCCCTCGCCCTCGGATAAGTTAAGGTTATTCCTAGATGCCATAAGGGCCAACAAGATTCCCGAAAATGAAGACAAGCCCTCGAAACTGGTGAATTCACAAACCCTGGACTCGTTCATAACCAAGCCGCTGCAAATGCCCGATGTTACCTCGGGTACCCCGGGAAACAATGGGCCACCTTCGCGGCGGAGACCAAAATCTTCTTCCCTGGCCAGCACCCCTGCTGGAGGGGTACCAAACACTACAACCAACACAAATACTGCCAAGCCCTCACCAATTCCAGCCCCATCTTCCGTTGCTTCATCATCGTCCAACCCGAAACTGGAACATTCCCTTACCACCTCGGAAAGTTTCCATCAAATATCTGATAATCTAAGACTTATGAGTGAAGATCTAAAGGCCTTGAGTCCCAGTCGTGTGGTGAACTCACATAGCTCCAGCAGCCTAAAACAGCTGGCAGCTGGTACAGATTTACGCATCATGTCCACCTCTCCCCTCAGTACTTCGCCCTCCAATCGACCCACCTCCACTCACCACACACAATTTCCCACATCGAACAGCAACAGTTCCATATCATCGCTGGCCAATTCATCATCCTGCAATCACACCAATAGCAATTCTTCAGCCACCTCCACCCCCTCCACTGCCCCCCTGATGACCGATTTCAATGAAATCTTGGATAGTTTTCAACAAATGGCCGATAAATATAAATCAAAAGGTTCCTATGATTATTTGCGTAAGTGTTCCGATGCCCTCAAGCAGCACTCACAGCAGCTAAAGCAACAGCAACAGTTGCGACAACAGCAACAACAAATGCAGGCTGGTGGTTGTAACTATCTGCCATCGCTGAGCGCCGGAGGAGGAGCCATGACCATCGATGACAGCATCTCCACACCGAGCAGTATACGCGAAGCTGTGCAGAATTTACTCATGCAACCGCGTAATGGTTTTCAAATACTGGACGATAGAATGCGTTTGTTTATCGATATCATCGATAGTCAGGATAAATTGAGTCAGGTAAGTTCGAAGAGAATGCAATGGGCAGAAGGCTAGGTAGAGAAATGCAAAGTGTTTTGAATATTAATGACAGACACACACACACAGAGAGACCCTCAATGCCAATGTTTGGTGTCTGAGAAAATTTGTGGTTGGGCGAAGGGGTAAGAACTCATGCAATTTCCATAACATCCTGACCGGTTTGTCTCCTTCTCCTTGTTGTTGTCCTAGCCACCACACTCCTTGTTTACAAATTAAGATAATTGAGCTCGTTAATAAATTAATGGTTGCTGGGTTTGCTGGCTAGCTGGTTGGTAAATCTGTTGCCGGCTCGAAGGCCAGGAAATAGATAGTTTAACCTACAGATTGCCACATCCGTTATGCCATCGCTACCTTGGATAATTTATGGTGATTATTCAATTATGTGGCCTGAGTGAATCTCGTTTATTATGCGTTATTGTTTGTCATCGTTTTGTGGTGATAATTATATTAAGAGGTTGGTTGGGTAACCATAATGGAAGGTAGAGATCTGGAATTTTTTTTATAAAAAATTATTTTAAAAAATGATCTGTTAGGTCAATATACTGACATAGTGCTTTTGACATTTGTTTTGTGGGGTGATCGGCATATGAAATTGGACAAGAAAATAAAGATCAACTTAAATCAAAATCTAAAATCATATCCAAAAAATCCAAAATCCCATTCCAAATATATTTTTCAAAATTTTCGATTTTATACAATAGAGCCCCCATATAACGGTACCACTCGATTTTCGGTATTTTTATGGTTTTTGACCAAATTAGGTGAAACTTGGCACTTGGGGCTCTCGCTTTCAGAAATATTCACTACAGGTCCCTTAATAGGTATAGACCCCACATAACGGGACCTCCCGACTTTGGGATTTTCGGTGAGGTTTCTGCCATAATTACTATTTGGTATAATCTCATATAACGGTACCTACCGATTTTCGATATTGAAAATTTCTCAATAGTCAATCTCGTGGAATAAATGTATTTATCTCTAGAATGAAGGGTCTCAGAAAGTCTTTTATAAAAATCCTGGGAAATTTTTACAGTCAAGGAACCTCTTTGAGTTCGTTTATTAGCATAAACACCTCAGGAGACCATATCGAGGTCTCATATAGAAAAAAAAACTTGCAGTCGGCTTCTAGGTCCAAAATCAAAATTAAAGACCTTTTATGGACAGAAGACCTTCTTAGGGCATTTCTTTTATTTAAAACTTCATTTATCATATATTTCCATGGCTTACTTTATAGAAGAGGAGGAATTCGACTGGGGTCCTTTATAGCCTATTTATATACCCTCCACCTTGGAAAGCAGGGTATATTAACTTTGTCATTCCGTTTGTAACATCCTTAAATATTCGTCTTAGACCCCATAAAGTATATATATTCATAATCAGCATAAAATTCTAAGTCGATTTAACGACGCCCGTCTGTCTGTCTGTCCGTCTGTCTGTTGAAATCACGATACAGCCCACATTATTTGACGTAGAGCGCCAAAATTTAGCAGAGCTATTTGCATTGTGTCTAGGATGGTTGGTATTGAAAATGAGATATATAGGTCCACGTTCTGGTATAGTCCCCATATAACGGTTCCTCCCGATATTCGGTATTTTGATGATTTATGCCACATTTTTTCACGGATTTGTCTGGAAATTGGTATTTGTGGGTCATAACAGGTCCCTGATCGTGTGGCAAAACATTGCATGTAAAGGTCCACGTTGTGGTATAGCCCCCATATAAAGGTACCTCCCGATATTCGGTATTTTAGTTTTTTTTTGCCACATTTTTTCACGGATTTGTCTAAAAATTGGTATTTGTTGGTCATAGTGGTTTCCAGCTCCGGTGGCGAAACATTGCATGTATGGGTCCATGATTTGGTATAGCCCCCATATAACGGTACATCCCGATATTCGGTATTTTTATGGTTTTTGCCACATTTTTTCACTGATTTGTCTAAAAATTGGTATTTGTGGGTCATAATGGGTCCTACTTCGTGTAGCGAAACATTGTAATTATAGGTCCACGTTTTGGTATAGCCCCCATATAACGGTACCTCCCGATATTCGGTAATTTAATGGTTTTTGCCACAATTCTTCTAATGTTTCTTTCTTTCTTTTGTAGTCAAAACATCTTCTAGACGTCTTTTATATCCAAAACCATATTTTTGATCTTCTGTAGCCCTTCTCAGGTCATATTATATTTTATGGATTTTTGGAAGAACTTCTGTAAAAAGAACTATCTTTTTTCAACATCTGTCCAGTCCTGTGAGAGACGTCTATGATTTGACAAACTTATGGAGGTCGTCTACAAGCAGCAAAACTTTGAGAGGGAAATTTCTCTAAAACAAAAGATCCATCTGATATGTTCTGTGGAAAGCGGGCTAAATTAGAAATTGAAATATTTCTTCATAGACCACTGAGTGCCTTTTTGGAAAAAAGGCCTATTTGGGGGCTTATACCAATTTTAAGATTTATGTGGAGCCAATCAGAATTGAGGTCTTCTTTATGCACAGAAGACCCCTTGGTGGACAAAATCTTTTTTAAGCTTTTTCAAATTCCGTAACCTCTAAAGGGTTTTCTTCCATATGCAGAAGACTTCTTGAAGGTCATCTATAGACAAACATCTTTTAAGCTCTTTTGGAGACCTTCAAAAATAAAATGAGCTTTTTCGAGTCTTCTACAGACGGTTTTCCACCTTCGTGTTTTGTTAATAAAAGACCGCTTGGATCTCTTATACAGGTAGAAGATTTTTTGAATGTGTTGTTCGAGAGTGTTTCGGGGATAGCAAAATATTCTTAAGACATTCTTCTTTGGATAGGAGACTTTTTAAGGTCTTCTGATGCCAGAACCCTCTTGTTTAGGGCACAGACTGCCGACCGACTTCTTATAGAAACGAATTTTGAGTTATTATATAGAAAGAAAATCTCTTGCGAGGTTCTTTCGACAATATACCTCTAAAGGGTCTTCTAGAGTTAAGATCTTTGAGATATTCTTTGAACGGGAAATCCATTTCATTTTTCCTAAACTAAAGACTTTTTTTGGATATAAGTCTGTTTTGAGGTCTTCCAATGCTAGAATCCATTTTTGATGTATTTTAAAGGCTGAATATTGACTTATTATGCAGACAAATTTTATAGTTATTCTACAGAGAAAAGATTTCTTAGGATGTTCTTCAAGCAAAACACTTCTTAAAGGTCGACTCTATATACAAAGTACCTCCTCGAAGATATTCTTTCAACGGAGATGTCATTTTAAATCTTGCAATAACAGGCCTTGACTTCTCTGAGGTGTTTCGAGAATAGAAGAATTTTGAGGACTTCTTCGGACAGGATACTTCCTGAGGTCTTTTGATGCAGGAGCTCCTTTTTTGAGATCTTTGAAAGGATGGCGACCTAGTTTTTAGGCAGAAGTATTATTTAATAACGCTATAGAGGGAATACCTCTTAGGGTTTTCTGGACAAAATATCTCTTCGGGGTCTTCTATATACAAAATTCCTCATAAGAACCTTCCATAGAGAGAAGATATTTTGAGGTATTCTATAAACGGAACTTAAGGACTTCTTTATATAGGAGACTTCTTGAGATCTAATGTGTGAAAGTCTGAAGCTATTCTATAGAGATAATACCTCTTTGGGGTCCTCTATATACAAGACACCTCTTTAGGGCATTCATAGCTAGAAGATCTATTGAGATATTCTACAAACGGAAAATCCATTTTTAATCTTCTACATACAGAAGACATATTTGTAGTTTTCTCTAGACCTGTTTAAGCGAGAAGAAAAAGACAACCGAATGGTTAGGCTATTGATTCAATTCTCGATCGGGCTTGAAGGATCAATGTAGAAATCGAGAAAAGAAAGAACAACCTTATTCTTCGGATGTAGTTTCAATAAGGGTTCTTCGAGGTCTTCTGCATAATTAAATCAATATCATAACATTTCGAGACTATTCAGTCCTCAATAGAGTAAGAACCTCATTAATATCTTCTACAGATAAATTTGGAAAATGATTCTAAACGGAAAAAAATAATTAACGTTTTTACTTCATTCCATGAAAATTTCCGGTCATTAATTTTAAGTCCCTTTTTTAGGAATTGGATAGACCTTGACTTGTTTTACAATTATCTGGGCTGATATTTCTCTATATTAAACATTTGCACTTGCTGCACAACATATTGGGCGCCACTTTTTGTGTATATGAATATATGTAGACATATTATACTCTTTTTACTTTTAATATTAAATAAACTCAGAAAATCCCATTCTATGAGAGATCCTTCGAAAGAAAATGAAATTAGTACATCCCGGGGGACATGTCTCTGAAAATCTGAAAAAAATCATCATAAATTTCTTATATTTTTCCAATAATTCTTTGAGATATTGGAATCCTTGAAATATTGTCTTCTACACTTTCTGTCTGTAGCAGCTCTAAATATCTCTGAAAATTCCATTAATTAGCTCTTATTTTCCTCCCTTTCTAATACTACATCATTTCATTACCCTGAGTCATAAAACAATTTCATCCCCAAATGCTACTTTTATTTCATTTAAAAGTTTAACCGAAAATAAAAAATTAAATTTGTAAACAAGAAAAGCCTTGGCGTATCGACAAGGTGTCGAAGGTGATAACGGTAAATTGAAACCAAATATGACATTCGCACAGATTAAAATTAATTTCTCATCTTCTTTCCTACCTCAACTGAAATTTCCATTTTTGAAGTTATCTTTAATCCCTTTACCTTTTGTGGCAGCTGAAGATGAGGGGACGAGGGTTAAACATTTCCCCGGATAATTAAATAAATTGGAAAATTTTTTTGGGTAGTTGCAACACGAGAGAAGAGAGAGAGAATTAATTAAAATGTATAGACTACAAAAGCTAGGGAAATTTGTCACAGCAAATTTACTCCCCCCCCCCCCCCTCTCCCGAACAAATTGACTACTTTGCTGCTGGTTATTTAGGTTAAATTCTGTCAATCTCCAATTTTTCGGGTTTTGCCTTAATGGATTTAATGCCTTTGTAGGCAGTCGAGCATACAAATTTTCCAAATAATCTCAGGTGACAGCAGCAGAAGCAGCAAAAACAACAAACACATTGATCACATCGACAGCCTGCCGTGGTAGTTGTGTGAAAGAGTGTTGCCGCACGTTCCATTATTAAATTAAGTAATAAATTTAATCAGCACATCTTATCATCTTTCTCATCAAGGTTTAGCTGCATTTAGTCAAGTCGAAGGAAGCCATTGATTTTTTGGCAATTTTTTAATCCTCTACCGATTGTCTTGTCAAACATTTGTCATCTGTTGTACTTGTGCAACGCAAAAAATACAGGAAAAATTCTGCGGTGTCTTGGAAGTTTGCATCGCAAAGTAACATCCTCTATCCTTGCACTAAAGCTATATAGCGTCTTAGGCAATATTACATTTAACAATAGGAAGATTATATTGGTTAACAATTTCAACCGTTAAGCGAGTCACAAATTTGGTCCACAGAAAGGGACCATATACTTAACTGGGTATTTGTGAGCTGAAGAGTTTTGTCTCCTAAGTACAAAATGGCGCCCAATTATTTTTATACCCTCAGTCATATTTCTAGTGAGGGTATATATAATTTGCTATGGGCAAAACGTACCTCAACGAAATAACGTTTTTAGACCCTAGGCTTCTTTGGACTAAATCCGTTCCAGGATATTTGGAGTCGATCTAGCGATGTCTGTCCGTCCTTTTTCTGTCTGGTTGGTGTACACGATAACTCTTGAAGAGATTATCCGATTTGCTCCAAACTTGGTACATCGTAATATAATTATCAAATCGAGTTCGGAGATAGACAATATTGGTCCACCACAAAAAAAAATATTTTGCTTCATAGAATAGAAAATATGATTCGATTTTGCTCAAACTTTCCAAATCCTGAAACTGACATCAGTGCTAGGTCAGGTGCGAAAAAGGACAATATCGGTCCACTCCATCAAGTACTTCCCCCACAAAATGTCAAAATTTTCAAAAAAAGAAATATATATATTTTATTGCTCAGAAAGAGAAAGGATAATCCGATTTTGCTCAAACTTTGCAAATCCTAATGTTTGCATCAGTGCCAGGTCAGGTACAAGAATAGACAATGACAGTCCACTCCATCAAGTACCTCTCCCACAGGTCAAAATTTTCAAAAAAGTATTTTTCTGCACAGAAAGAGAAAGGATAATCCGATTTTGCTTCAACTTTGCAAATCGTAATATTTGCATCAGTGCTAGTTCAGGTGCGAAAAAAGACAATATACGTCCACTCCATCCAGTGCCTCCCCCCAAAGGGTCAACATTTTAATAACTCTTAGAAAATGTGATGTTATTATCCAATTATCTTCAAATTACACACACCACGATATTTTTATGAGCCCAAGGTCTGGTGTGAAGATGGAATACATCGGCACACTCCTTCTGGTACCTCCCCCACAAAGGGTCAAAATTTTGAATAACCAAAACGATTATGAAATCCGAATCCGGTGCTCTTCATATTTCACACGTCTCATTATTTCTACTAACACAGGATCTGGTTTGAAGGTGGAATATATAGGTCCACTCCTTCTGGTACCTCCCAGAATATCCATGATGCTGACAAAACGCGAAATTATCATCCGATTTCATTCAGACTTGGTGCATCTCAGTATTTTCATCATCATAAGATCTTTTATAAGGATCGTAGAGATTGAACCATTCCTTCTGGCACCTCCCACAAAATGGGTAAAAGTTTTAAATAACCAAAACTATCATAAAATCCGAAATATCCATCTGTTTTTCTTCATATTTCACACTTCCTATTATTTCTACTAACACAAGATCTGCTGTGAAAATGGAATATATCAGTCTACTACTTCTGGTAACCTCCCCACAAAGGGTCAAAATTTTGAATATCCATGAAGTTCATAAAACGCGAATTTAACATTCGATTCCATTCAGACTTGGTCATTCCATCCATTTCCATCAATACAAGATCTCTTATAAAAATGGTAGAGATAGGGCCATTTCTCCTGGTACCTCCCCCACAAAGGGTCAAAGTTTTTGAATAACTAAAACGATCATAATAATCCGATTCTTCTTATATTTCACACTGCTAACACAAGAATTGCTGTAAAGATTGGATATATTGGTCCACTCCTTCTGCTACCTCTCCCACAAAGGGTGAACATTTTCAATATCCATGAAGTTCATAAAACGATTCCATTCAGAATTGGCTGGTCTCAGTATTTCCATCAACACAAGATCTCTTATAAAGATGGTAGAGATAGGGCAATTTCTTCTGGTACCTCCACCACAAAGGGTCAACGATCATAAAGTCCGAAATTGGCATCCGTTTCTCTTCATATTTTACGCTTCCTATCATTTTTACTAACACAAGATCTGCTGTAAAGATGGGATATATCGGTTTAGTCCTTCTGGTACCTCACCTACAAAGGGTAAAAATGTTGAATATCCATGAAGCTCAAAAAACGTGAAATTAACATCCGATTCCATTCATACTTAGCACATTGCAATATTTCCGTCAACACAAAATCTGTTATAAAGATGGTAGATATCGGACCAGTTCTTTTGGTTCCTCCCCCACAAAGGGTTCAAGTTTTGAATAACCAAAACGATCATAAAATTCGAATTAAGCATCCGGTTCTCCTTATATTTCAAAGATCCGATTATTTCTACTAACACAGGATCTGCTGTGAAAATGGAATATATCGGTCTACTACTTTTGGTACCTGTCCCACAAAAATCAAAATTTTGAATGTCCATCCCTTCAGACTTGGTGCATCTCAATATTTTCATCAACACAAGATCTGTTATAAAATTGGTAAAGGTAGGACCATTTGGTCTGCTACCTCCCCCACAAAGGGTCAAAATTTTTGAATAACTAAAACGATCATAAAGTTGGAAATTAACATCTGGTTCTCTTCATATTTTACACTTCCTATCATTTCTACTAACACAAGATTTGCTGTAAATATGGGATATATCGGTTTAGTCCTTCTGGTACCTCACCCACAAAGGGCCAACATTTTCAATACTCTTATCTGTCACAATGTGTGAAACAAGTCAGCGATTCTTTACAATCGAATATTTCTCTCAACCAGAAACCTGAGATAAACTTGAAATTTATATTTTCGCCACAAAATTGGAACATATAAATGTTCGGTTTTCTTGTAATTTGCCCATACCAATATTTTTATCTGTATTATATGAAGTATGAAAATGGAATACTTGGATCCAATATATCTGATAATTCACGCATATATTATGATTTTCTAAAATCATATATCACATATAAAGTAAAGGAAGTAGTCGATATGGCACGCCGCAATATTTATATCATATTTGTTTAGGTCCTATACGAAATGGACAATATTGGGCGATTCCTTTGGAACCTACTCCATAGAGGGTCAGTAATTTGAGTAATCACAACAAACGTAAAAAAAATATTTTAAAAAAAATCTAACATTGGTTGAGGGTATACATCTGTCGGCAAAATCGACTTATTCTTTTAATCTTCTGTAGGAAATGGCGCCCAATTACTTTGTTATTATCTTGTTTTATTTTCTTGGAGTTATTATCAGTTTTCCTCTTCCAACTCCCTTCTTCCAACTCCCTTTTTCCTACTTCTTCCAACTCCTTTGTCCTCTTCCTCCTCTTAAAAAAATACAAAATATATATTTACTTCATGAAATTGTATTCCATCACTGTCATCTTCATCACCATCCGCAACATTTGCAGTCATACTTAGAAATTTATCATTTAAATAATAATCACAATATGATTTCCATTTCGGAATCAACTCCCTGTAGTATCCTCCATAAAAATCGCCATTTTTATGGATGATATGCTGGCCAAGCAAAAGTGAGCTCTATTAAAAATTCAATTCATTAGCTGATGGTGATGGTGATGTTGATGATGATGAAATTTCATTGTTCGCGTTGATATACAAATATCAGCGACGGTAACTCGATGAAGACTGATGATGAAGCTGAGAGAAAAATGTTGGGTCCTTGTTTTCATCCTTCCCCACCAAAAAAGAAAAAACACAACGACAGTGAGCGAGCGCAAGTGTCATTTGTTGTCAATAGTATTCAGTTTTATTTATGGTCACATCATAAATCATGATTAGCTTGCCGTTTTTTTTTTTTTTGATGTCATTTGTTTTGTTGTAGTTGAATGTTGTAAGGGGTCGTTGGAGAGAGAGAGAGTGAGAGTGAGAGAGAGTGTGGAATAAAGGGGATAAAGCGAGTGTAAAATGATATTCACAGAAAAGGGTGTACGAAATTGTTTATTTTACATGCCACCAAAAATGAGACTGCAATTGTAGATTGCAAAAATTAATGTTAACTATGATTTTAGGGATTCCAGTGGGGAATTATAGGCAAAACTATTTTTTTATTTTATTAAAACAAGTTGAAAAAGTATCAGTTGGTGGTTTTGTCGATGGATTTATACAACCGAGCCTATGCCAGTTCATTTAAATATATTCTGATTTCCGTTATGACTAATCAAAATGTTGATCCTTCGTGGAGGAGGTACCGAAAATGAGACCATTACTCTGTGCGACAAAATTAATATTTTTATTTTTTATTTTTTTTTAATAATTACAAAGAAGCAGCTGATAAAAATAGAACAAAAAAAGAAATAAACGAAATATTCTACACAAAATTTCATTATCAATCATAAACCATATACCTAGGTGTAATATACGTTCACGTTTTTTAATGTTAATTTAACACGTTTTCATTGTAAATCGAAATCTCCCTTAACTCTTAATTTTTTTGGAGTAAGTTTCAGAGAAAGAATTGCAACAGATCAAATTTAACTGTGTATATCTGAACGAAGGAAAGCTTGATTTTCATTGTGTATCATATTTGCATTAATGTTTCAAAAAATAAAAATTGAAATATTCCAAAATTTTTTTTAAGAAAACTTTCAGTGAAGTGAAGATTGCTAATGGTTCATAAATAATCAATGTTTTTTATTAATAAAATATTTATGCAATTTTTTATGGTACATATTAAAAAGTCAAATTTCTCTCCTTCAGAGACTCACAATGAAATTTGATCTAGAAAAATTCTTACTTTGACCCTTTCCCCAATAAATGAATTATAAAGGGTGGTTTTGACTCGGAGTGGACACACGTTAAATTAACAGTAAAAAAAAAAAAAAAAACAATACTAATATTCACTTTGAGCAGACACATTTTAAATGCAATTTTCATAAAATCTGTTATATATAGATATACAGGGTGAGATAAAAAAAAAAAACTGCAATGAAGCCCAGCGTCATAATTTTTACATTTTTTTAATTTTATTGAATGAAAGCAAAAATGTCAGGAACAGCATCAAATTTTAGAATAAGTTTAGATTTGTTCGAGTTGCTCAGCTTTGGCACGAATTATGGCCTTCAAATGATTAATGAAGCGTTTGCTTGAGGTGATCGACACTTTGGTAGTTTTTAGTACCAACCTTGCTTTCCAAAATACTCCAGACACAATAGTCCAGCGGATTGGTATCCGGAGATTTTGGTGGCCATTGTGCGCTGGAAATAAAGCGAGCAACTTCGTTGTATAACTATTCTTGGGTGGCGCGTGCGTCCTGTTGAATTGTCCAATGTCTGCGGCCAAAATGTTTGCGTGGCCAAGACTTTAATACACCCTCCATAATTTTTTCGCGATAATATTCTGCATTTATTCTGATGCCACGATCGACTAATGCAAGCGGAGAGCAGCCATCGACTGCTATGACGGCCCACACCATCACCATGGCCGGCGTTTGAGTTCTGGTGGCCAACCGAATGTGCACATTATCAGCTGACCTCTTTGGCAAGTAAACACGATCATTTTGTTTGTTTACAAACTGCTGGACAAAGAATGTTTTCTCATCGGAGAAAACCAAATTCGACAGTTTACTACTTTCGGCCAAGCGAAGCAACTCTTAAGCTCTTTTGAGTCTATTTTCTTTCCGTTGCGGAGTAAGTTTTTGCACTTTTTGGAATTTAATTGGCTTTACCCCGAGCTCATTTTTCAACATTTGCCGAATGGAATATTGTGATATGTTCAGCTCAGGAGACATTTTTCGGCCACTGCGACGCGGGTTTCGATCAAGTCGCTTCTTCACTTTTCGAACCATTTCGGCTGATGTTGCTGTTTTCTTCCGTCTACTTCCTTGTCGTCGGGCTACGCCACCAGTATCACGGCAACGAGGGATGGTACGAGGCACAAAAGGTTTATTCACATTTAAATGCTGGTGTGCTCTTATGATAACCACTTGTGGTTTTTCAGGCAAATATAAAGAAATCACAGTACCACGCTTAAATTCCATCACGAATGGCTTAGCAGTCTGAAGTTGGTTGCAGTTTTTTCATCTCTCCATGTGTTGTTTATTCTGAGATTTATGGTGATTTATATATATATATATATATATATATATATATATATATATATATATATATATATATATATATATATATAATATATATATATATATATATATATATATATATATATATATATATATATATATCATCCCTGTGATCATTCTTCTAAAATGACGATTTGTGGGAGTCTAAGGAAAAATCGATCAAAGAAATAAGGGAATATTTTCGATTTTTTTTTTGAAACATTGGTGGATTTCTTCTCTTTGCTGACTTATAGTAAAATTTGATGAGGAACATTTTTGTCGTTGATGTTATCCTTCTAAAGTGATGATTTGTCGGAGATTTTTGCCCAAACTCACGCAAATTACGGTTTTAACCCTAGAATGTGTTTTTAATATATTTAAATTTCTGAGATATGGGTATGATTTAGAGCCTTGAGGTCTTACAGAACTTAAAGTAGAATTTTATGATAAATAATTATGTCGAATATTTTTACTTGCTCAGATTGCGTTGAAAGGATATTACCCCTTGGTAAAGATTACCATCGTTCTCCACTAATAAACAAACGTTGTTTTTATAAAAACAACAATAAAGGGATTAAGCCTGACCATTTTGCAACAACGGAACATTGTAACCAATTTTTTTAAAAGGAACCAAAACGACCCCTTTGTTGACTCACTAAAGGGCTACAATTTTCTGCCAAAATATTTCTTCGTATTTTTATCTGCAATATTGCCGAAGACACTATACCTAAAATGCTCGTATTCCGAGAAATCTTAATGTGAAGATTTCTAAAAGTGTTAAGGAGGGGGAACTTGCCCCCTCTATTTTGAACACTTTCAAAACGCTGATACCAGTGTCTTCTGCTATACCTCTACTTTCGTAATCTGCTTAATATTCTCTGTAATTATTGAAATAAAATTAATTTTGTCTCATAGTATAGGGTCGAAGAGGGGTTAAAGTGCCACCTCTGATCTTGTTACTTTTCGATGTAACTTTAAAAATCACCAATGCACATGTCTTCCTTTTTAGCTTTTCTTTCATAATCTGCTGTATTTTCCCCTTAATTTTTGAAAAAATTAATTAATTTTGTCTTACAGTGCATGGGCATATAAGCTGAGGGAGTTGGTCCCATCATACAATGGTATTTTTAAAATTGATGAACAAACTTGGGCAGAGACCGAAAAAAATGGTAGAATAACACCAAACTGAACATTACCATCATCATTGTCAAGAGGCAACAATATCTTCATAACAATCATCAACAGCCATCATCATAAACGACAACAGCAACAAGAACAACAACTATGACAACAACAGCAATATATTCCGCAAGCAGTTGTTGGCTGTCTATTTGACTGTCGCTTTTATTGCCATTTTGAAATGGTCGTAGTTTTTTCTCTCTCTCTCACATTTAGAGTGGGAGTTTGATTTTTATTATTTACAGTGTTCTTGTTGTTGTTGTTTTTTGGCTCTGCTCGAGGGAAATGAAAAGTAGCTATAGAGGATGGAAAAAAAATTAATACAAATGTTCCAAAAATTGTTGGCCATATATATTCTGTGTTATCTTGAGCAGTTTTTGCCATGCCACAACAAGGACGTCTGTTATTTGTCACATTTGCAAGGAAGAGCATCATCGTCATCATAATAAACATGTTGAGACTATATTGGAAAACAAGGAAGCCCCCCCCCCCCCCCCCCCCCCCCAAACGGATGTGATGATCTCCGGAAAGAGTTTCAAGCTCTTCCTCCCAAAAGCCCAACTCCCTCCCTGCCTGCCTAGGTAAGACCACTCCAGTGGGAATTGGTATTGTTGATATTGGTTTTGTGATAAATTACTTGAACATTTGTTAGAGAGTTTTGTTTTTACGCTTACTATGTGCACGGTATCTTCTCTCCAGGAGTTTTCCATGTTATCTGACAAAACACACAAAGTTTGCCTTTCGATATGACTGTGTGGTTTGTGAGGTTAAGTGGCAGTGCTAGAGAATGAAGACGAACTTGTTGTTCTTTTCTCAAAATAATTACCCAAATTTGTCAAGAGTTTAAACGAGATGGTAAAACAATGTAAAAGAATTTATCTTTGTTCTGTGTTCTTCACCAACAACAAGGATAAATGGCATGACAGCCTGAACATATGCTTTAAAATTGGCATTTGTTTTTTTTTTTTTTTTTTTTTTTTTTTTTTTGTGGAAGTGAAATGGAATGAATTGTTAGTAGGATGGAAATGGGGTCTAATTATAGTAGCAAAGCAATTACTTGGGAAATCCTTATAATTCTCAGCATTAAATCTTGTAATAGCATTTTAAACTAGAATAACTTATTAAATAAATGTGTTTTGCTCTTTTTCTCTCTTTTTTACAGGTATGTACCAAAAACTATGTAATTGTATATATAAGCCGGAAATATTTGTGTAAGTAATAGAAATTACAAATGAAATTGTAAGAAAATGAATTTTCAAATTAATCCTAACAAATTAAATAATTTGTGGTGAATGTAACATATTTATGAAAACACTAGTAAAGAAAGTCTTAAAGTCGGGCGGGGCCGACTTTATGATACCCTACACCACTTTGCTAATTTAGTAGAGCTGCGCATAACAATTAAAAGTTTTTATGGGAGAATTCAGTCATACACGCTATGATTATAATTATAAGTTAAAGTTCAAAGGAATAATTAAACCGAAGCATTTGTATCTTTTAAATTCGGACCTGTATTGCCCATTTGCTGCACAATTAATTTGAAATCGGATAAATATATATATGGGAGCTATATCCGATCTCGATAAAATTTGGCAAAGATATTTCGGAGCTGTATTTGATATATTTCCCTGAATATCGTTGTTACTGAGTGCATTTTACGGCTGTTGGTAACAAATATGACAAATCGGATGAACAGTATATATGGGAGATATAGCTATATCTGAAACGATCTTCACCAAATTCGACATACTATCTTCTAGACTCAATTCGGTCGTATGTGCCAAATTCCATCCCATTTGGACAAATATTAGACGTTTGGGGCACAATAAATGGTAAATCGGACGAAGTTATATATGGGAGCTATATCTAAATCTGAACCGATCTCGATCAAATTTAGCAAATGTATTTCTGAGCTGTATTTGATATATTTCTCCAAATATTGTTGTTACAGAGTGCATATTACGGCTGCGGAGGACAAAAATAACAAATCGGATGAACAATTTATATGGAAGCTATAGCTGTATCTGAACCGATTTCGATCAAATTTGGCATACTTATTTTCAGGCCTAATTTGGTTGTATGTGCAAAATTCCATGCTATTCGGACTGATATTACACGTTTGGTGCACAATAAAAGGCAAATCGGACGAAGATATATATGGGAGCTATATCTAAATTTTGATGGATTATCTCCAATTTCAATAGGGTTCGTCCTTGGGTCAAACACATGATTTGTGCAAAATTTCATCTGGATAGGGCAATAAATGCGAACTGTACTTTGTTTACAAAAATACATGGACAGACGGACGGACGGACAGACGGACGGACGGACAGACGGACGGACATGCATAAATCGACTCAGAATGTGATTCTATGCAGATCATCAAAAGGAACTATGGGTCTATCTCGTTTCCTTTTGCCTGTTACAAACAAATGCACAAAGACATAATACCCTGACCACCTTGTGGTGTAGGGTATTAATATGCCACGAAAATCAGCTGTACATACAAAGGGTGTTTTAAGAGTTGGAAATTAAATCTTAAAAATTTACATAAAATTCCTCCTATATTTATTTTTAGACTAGAACAGGGGCATTTGAAGAAGGGTTGTAGGTTATTTTTGTATGGTAACGTGGATTTTCCTATATTTTGGCTCCCAGTAACGGGTTCTAAATTTATTTGCTTTGCTCCAGAGTATATCCAATGGCCGGAAATATCGAAATAATTAGACAATTAAGTACTAATATCACATTTTATGACAATTTTAATTATTAATAAATAAAAAATAAGCTAAGTTTGGCCGAGCCGAACTTTTAATACCCTTCACCATTTGGAAGAAACTTGAAAATTTTCAAAAGAAAAATCCGTCGAAAAATACCGAAAACCGTTATATGGGGGCTATACGAAAACGTGGTCCTGCATAAGTAATTTGTGTCATAGGCTGTAGTAACTGTTTCGAACGTTATAGACGAAATTTTTAACAATTCCGATAAATAATGTCGCAAATATCATGAAAATACCGAATATCTAGGAGTATATGGGCGCTATAGTAAAACGTGGAACTATTTAGATAATTCTCTTCTAGGAAGGTAAAGTACATAGAAGGAAGCCCTCGTGTGGATTTTAAGACAATTCCATTACTAAAATATCGTGGGGTACCGTTTTATGGGAGGTGTACGATATCGTGGACCAATATTGACAATTCTCTTCCAGCGGGTAAAATACTCCCAAGGAACTCCTAGTGCGGATTTTCATTTCTATTGAATTGAAAAATGTGGCTAAAATCATCAAAATACCGAATATTGGAAGGTGCCGCTATATGGCAATATCGAGGACCGATATAAATAATCCTCTTCCAGGGGATAAAGTACTCACAAAGAACTCCTTGTGTGGAATTTCAGACCATTCCATTTGAAACATGAGGCTAAAATCATCAAATTACCGAATATGGGGAGTACCGTTATATGGGGGCTATACAATATCGTGGACCTATATAGATAATCCTCTTCCAGGAGATAAATTACCCACAAGGAACTCCTTGTGCGGATTTTCAGACAATGGCTAAAAACATCAAAATACCGAATATCGGCAGTTGCCGTTATATGGGGCATATACGATATCGTGGACCTATATATACAATTCTCTTTCAGGAGGTAAAACACTCATAAAAACCTCCTTATGTAGAATTTGACACAATTCCATTGAAAAATATCTTAATTCGTTTTCACTGCAGCGTGATTAAACAGACGGACAATCGGACGGATGGACAAGGCATAGTCGTCTTAGAATTTTACACTGATCAAAAATATATATACTTTGTTGGGCCTAAAATTATTATTTCGATAAGTGACAAACGGAACGACGAACTTAATATACCCTTCATACTACGTATGGTGAAGGGTATAAAAATTATCATCGATTTTAAAAGATAAATCTTCAAAAAATCGACTATTACATTCCTTTATATTTATTATATTTATTTTTAAAAATATGAAAAAAAAAACATAAAATTATTAAAAATTAAAAAAAAATATAACATTATTTTCAAAAAGAAAAAAAAAATAAATATACTGCTGCAGATTGGTACAAATTATGTGGATAAAATTCGGTGAAGAAATTCAGATAATAATCCGTGGAAAGCTCCTTATGGAAGTGTGTTGATATGACCTACAAAGTGTTCAAAGATCCGTTCTTCAGAACACACTAATATTTGAAAATAAAATGTAATATTAAAAAAATATCTACGCCAATTTTCCGATTTCCATCTAAATGAAATTTGTAAATTTGTTTAAAAATAGTCTTTTGTTCTGAGAAAAAAATTGTTTGCTCCAAAATCAATACATTTCTTGGTGTCTAAATAATCCTTAACTTGTTTTCAAATATTTGCTTTGATTTTATAAATAAATTACAAATTTTTTTCCTACTTTAATTAGCCAAAGTAAAAATTTAAATATTTCCTGTTTTTTGCCAACTTTCTGATTGTTGTGTCTGGTTTAAAATTGAATTTTACAGAAAATCAATTCAAGACAAATAAATTTTCAAAAGTTATGCTATTTTGTTAGATAAAAAGAATTCACATTTGTATGCAAATGTTATTGACCGTATTTTAAAACAAAAAAAAATCCACATTGGACAAAAATTGCATTTACAAAAATTTGTTGCATACATTTAGGAGAAAGGAGAGGAGAGATATGTCTTAAATTTGTTTTATCTTTCCAAAAACTTTTCGTGGTATGAATTTAAATCTTTATCGTTTTTCTTGCAAAATTTGAAGAATATGCAATACCACAAAGTGTAATTAATTAAAATTACAAAACCAATTTTCTTCTGTATGGCTGTGTGTGTGTATGTGTCTGACAAACACAAAAATCCTATGCCTTATTTATTTACATGCAATGGACTCAGCTGTAGGTTTTGTGAAAATGTGTAGTTTTGTGTGCGTCTATTTGTATGGTTTTATATCAGCCTGTAATCCATAGCCATGCTGGCACACAAGTGCATGTGGTTTTTGAATTTTTAAACAGAATCGCATACTTTTAGGCAAAAATTCGTAATAACATGAAGTGCATGTATGTGTGTGTGTTTCATGAATGGAGATAATAAATTCTGTTATCAGTTCTCTTCTATTATTTTGTATCATAGATCTGTTACCATTACAATAGCAAGGGCTTTATGTTTTTCTTCTCTCGCAGATCTGAGATTTTGAGAGAAACTTTCACTCTCTAGATAGAAAAAGTGTGAATTAATCCTTTGCCAAGATTCAAGGCCAGTTAGCACAACATTTTAGAACAGCGGTCGCCAACACACCACCCATGGGCAATTCACCACCCAATCATAGTTCATCACTCACCATCAGAACCGATGGTTTTTTTACCAACAACAAATTAGCTCCGCAGACAGACAGTAGCTTTCAGCTTTCAATGAAGTAGGAAATCAGCTGGCTCGATATCATGATTTTCAATTTCGCAAACATTAAGCACACGCAATATTTAACGCAAAAGAGAGGGAGAGTTAACCCTGTCGATGTTCATATTTGTGAAACATGCCCAGCCAAAGCTTTCGTATTGGTAGTTGTTGACTAGCTCTGTTTTAGAGTCATCTTTCAAATGACTTACAAGGATCACAATAAATTTTATAATAAACTAATGAAAAAAGCTGTAAGTTCTGCCAAGCAGAACTTTAAATACCCTCCACCATTTGGAACGAATTTGAAAATTTTCCAAAAAATAAAATCCGTTAAAAAATCTATTAAAAACTTAAAAATACCGTATGTAGCCGTTATATTAGGACCTATACCACGACGTGGACCTGCATAGCCAACTTTTGTCAAAAGCCATTACAATATTCAAATGCGAAACTTAAAAAAAAGCTGTAAAATAATGTATCATAAATCATCAAAATAACGGAGGTTCCATAATATGGGGCCTATACAAAAACGTGGACCTGCAAAGACAATTTTCTGTCATAGGTTGTAGTATCCAGTACGAACTTCAAATACCAAATTTGGAACACTTCAGGTAAATAATGTCGCTAAAATCATCAAAACGCCGAATATCGGCAGGTACATTTATATGAGAGCTATACGAAAACGTGGACCCGCATAGGCAATTTTCTATGTTAGGCTGTAGTATCCATTACGAACTTCAAATAGCAAATTTTAAACAATTCCGGTTAATAACATCGCTAAAATTGTCAAAATACCGAATATCGGGAGGTACAGTTATATGGTAGCTATACGAAGACATTGACCTGCACCGACAATTATCTGTCATGGGACGTAGTATCCATTACGAACTTTAAATAACAAATTTGAAACAATTCCGGTGAATAATTTCACTAAATCCGTCAAAATAACGAATATTGGGAGGTACTGTTACACGGGGGCTATACGAAGACGTCGACGTACAATTTTCTGTCATAGGCTGCAGTATCCGTTGCGAACTTCAAATACAAAATTTAAAACAATTCCAGTGAATAATGTCGCTAAAATCATCAAAATACTGAATATCGGGAGGTACTGTTATATGGGGGCTATACGAAGACGTGGACCTGCACACACAATTTTCTTTAATAGGCTGTAGTATCCATGACGAACTTTAAATAACAAATTTGAAACAATTCCGGCGAAAAATGTCGCTAAAATCATCAAAATACCGAATATCGGGAGGTACCGTTATATGGGGGCTATACCAAAACGTGGGCCTACATGACCCATTTTCAATACCAAAAGTCCTGCAGATATAATATACATTTGAATAAAATTTTATCAATCTACTTTATTTCGTTCGGAAGCTAGAGTGGTTTCCACAAATGGACAGTTGGACGAACATCGCTAAATCGACATAGAATTTTATGCCGATCAAGAATATATGTACTTTGTGGGGTCTAAAATGAATATTTCGAGGTTTACTAACAGAATTACACACTTAATATATCCTCCATACTATTGTGGAGGCTTTCTCATTTAAAAATTGTGGGGAGCGCCTAACAGTATGCTCTGAAAATTGTGAATGAAATTTGTGAAAAGTCACAAATATGATTCCTTTCTGAAAATGCTTAACACAAATATTAAGAAGTCATTTAAAAAAATTCCTTAGACTACTTGTTTCGTTATTTTTCCTACGAAATCAATGAAATCACAGCTTCCTGCCGACTCCATATTCCCAATTAAATAAAAATTACAAAATTAAAAAAATGTCCATACATTTCGTGACCCCATTGCCATTTGCAGGCAAGCACTTACATTTCCATACACTCCCCAAAAAAATACGTGCAATTTTATTTAAGCTTTACCATTGGATTGCAAAAGCTTCTGAAATTTACCATAAATCCAATTGCCCATCAGACAAAGGAGACCAGCATAACATGCATTTTTCCATTGCCTACTTTAAGGCTTTTTCACATACTTGCAATCGATTTTGAATGAGCATGGAATATTTTATGCAGCAACAACAGCAGCATCACATCACCCGAACAACTGTGAAAGGATTTTTAATATGCTCGGTTGCATGTCGAACCAAAATAAATCCTTTTATTGTTCGTTGCGACCATTGATGAAAGCTTATACATGTTGCATGTGGTTACGGTTACCTGATCGCATTCGATTGTTACTGCCGGCATGTAGTCGTGCATGCGATTGTCGGCAACCTCCTGCTGACAATAACAGAAAAAATATATATATATATATATTTCAGCTGTGTGGAAATCGAAACGATTTGTTGAGATTCTCATGATGATGGCGACCATGGTGACCTACAGGCGGCATAGGGTAATACCAAAAAGAGGTATGGTTTGTATTTTCTAAAAAAAACGCAAATAAATATTCTTTAAAAGATTTCGGACCAAGTTTTACATTACATCAGATTAACGATTTCATTGCCCGAAAAAATGTCCTTAATAATTGAAAAAATGTCCTTAATTTTGGATTTTTTTAATTCATTTTGAGAAATTTATTTAAATTTCACGATTGTGGAAAATATTAGTAAAAATTTCACGATTTGGAAAAGTATATTAAAAAATCATGATTTCATAAATATTACTAAAAATTTCCGATTTTGACAAATGGTTGAGATGTGAAGCTAGTTTCGGAAATATATTCTAAAAGGTTCGAAAAAGAGCTACAAATCCTAAGGTGTGGTCGATATGTGGTGATCGATTGTGAAAAACGTACCAAAAAGTACGATAAGCACTAAATGGCTAAATGGCACTATTTGGCATATGAGGAATGAAGTTATTTTTTGATATGTGTACTAAAAAGTTCGAAATGTACTAAATGGTACTAAATTTGGCAAATGAGGAAGGGATAGAACTGGAAATCTGAAATTTGATATTAGGGGTCGCTTTTTGTAAGGTGGGGTTGATATCAGAAGGTTGATTTTAAAAAACCCCACCAAAAAGTACGAAAAGTACTAAATTGTACACAATTTGGCAGATGAGGAAGAGATAAAGCTGGAATTTCAGGTTTACAGCTTTATCCCTTCCTCATCAGGAATGATGAGAAAATGTTAGAAAATCATTTTTAATATTTAATTATTTTGGTCGGAAACTTCTTAATATATTCTTAATATACTTTTTAAAAAAAATGTACGAATTTTTGTCCAAAGTTCCTTCAAAAGAAAATCCGAGATTTTTGGTCAAAAATTCTATCCAACTTTTTTTTTTTTTTTTTTTTTTTGAAAACAAATCTACGATGTTTGGTTGGAATGTCATTAAAGGTATTCTAAATTAAGAATCTATGATTATGATTTTTATTTCAAAATATTCTGATAATATTTACGATTTTTGACCAGGGGATCATTGGAAAATTCTTTGAAATCCAAAATTTTAGTTAAGAAAGTCCTTCGATGGTATAGATAGAGGTCTTTATGGGAATGTGTTCAACAAGAGTACGAAATGAACTAAATGGTACCAATCATATCATTTGATACGGCCAACCAGAACTTCATCGAAATAAGTAGGCTGTAAGTCTCTTTGATTTTTTAGGCCATTTAGAGTCCATCTAGGCTGTCCGTCCTTCTGTCTTGATGGTGCGCACAAGAGTATATCCGAAGAGAGTATCCGATTTGATCCAAATTTGGTACATCGTAATGTTATTATCAAACATAAAACAAAATTCGGAGATGGCCAATATGGGCCCACTCCTTCTAGTACCAACCCACCCCCCCCCCCCCAAAAAAAAAAAAAAAAAAAGGTAAAAATCTTCAATGAAAATATTTTACGTCACAGAAGGCGAAAGGATCTTCCGATTTTGTTCAAACTTAGCATATCCTTATATATTATTAGAGCCAGTTCAGGAAATTTTTCTTTTAAAGATTTTGGAGATTTTCCAAAAGAATTTTAGTTATATTTAATTCTTTGGTTCCTCTTCTATTGAGCTTACGATCTCGACACTTGGGTAAAAAATGTTTTTGTCATAGAAGTTATTTTTAAAATAACTTCTAGGGAGAATATCCCAGACAAAAACAAGGAAACTGGCTAGGATTGGTGGCTCTTTCCGAAACCTAGTTATTCCCTACCCCCTGATAAACATTACCATCGTTCTCCACTAATAAACAAACATTGTTTTTATAAAAACAACAATAGAGGGATTAAGCCTGACCATTTTGCAACAACAAATTACTGTGGTATTCCGAACAAAAAAGCCAACACTGTCCTGTCTCTATAGCGATTCTCTACCTCATTTTTTAAGTTACCGATGAAAATTGGTAAAATATGGGTGAGACTAAGCGGCTACTATATGTTGATTACTGTCCTGTTCCATATTTACGGAAATTATAACCAGTTTAATCTTATCGATTTTTGTCGTTAATGCAATAAAGTGAGTTACAGAATCTCAATAATTGTTCTACAGGAGTTAAGAAAAAAATTAGTCGTTGGGTTCGAATCATATCACTTTTATTAAAACAATGGCTCAGACTCAATGGCAAAAATTCAATGACCAATTTCCTATTTTTCTCACACTTATAAAAGATTTGTATCTGACCTAACCCTCCAGTTAGAATCCGCACATTTTTATAGTCGATATTCTTAACTTAGTCCCATATTTTTATGGGAATTTCAGATTTACAGCTTTATTCCTTCCTCATCCGGAATGAGGGTCTCTGAGATATAGATAGAGGTCTTTATGGAAATGTGTACAACAAGCGTACGAAATGTACTAAATGTACTAAATGATACCAATCATATCATTTGATACGTCCAACCAGAACCTCATCGAAATAACTAGGCTCTTAGTCTCGTTGGATTTTTTTTATTTTTATAGTCGGTATTTTTAACTTAGTCCCATATTTTTAACTTATTTTGTAAATCTCCACATTTCCCAGTAGGGTGTAAATAATATTTTATTAACAAACGTTAATTTATTATTGATATCATGCCGACTCATGCTTCCATTCCGTAAAATGATGGTTGGTGGGTGGTGCAATTTCAACAAATGTACATTTTCGGCAAATAGCATTTCGACCACATGTCAACAGCAATTTATTTTCTCTTGGTAAATAAATGCAAAAAAAAAAAAACACACACACACATAGACACAAATGCACCTTAAAGTAGGCAATATATTTGAACGTTGGCCATATGCATGCATATATGAAATGGTGTTACTCAAATTAAACATTTTGCCATAAAGTATGCAATGATTTCAAAATTCAGCCATTTTTCAAAATAAAGAAATGATATAGTGGAAAAAAATTTAATTTATTTTAAATTACTTACAAATTCAATTTGTATTCAGGTGTTAATTTCAAGATACACACATACACATACCCATTTTGAGAACATAATTGAACCATAATTTATTTAAGTGATATATGTTTATCTCCATTCACTTATTATGCATTCATTGATGAAGAATGCATCATTTAATATTTTTTTCCCAACCATTTACGTACTTTGTTTCATTATTTGTTTGTTTCAGTTTTTTTTGCATGGCATTGCATTTTAATGCATTTATGCCTAAAAGTATACAATCATTGATAGTTAATGAACAATTTATATCCACATCACACACACACGCACATCACGATGAGATGCATGTTCGTTGATACTTGTCCATAAATGTTGATTGTGTTAATGTTTCAAAATGCAATTCTCTTTTATGTAAATGATGTGGACCGTTGTTGGTGTTTTTTGTTTGGCTTCCTTTTCAATTTTGTGTGGATCTTTAATTTCATTTGTTATTGTTGCAATACATATTGTTGATTAATAACAATTCTCATAATGGTGTTTAAATAAAAGGGGGGAGGAATAGAGCTGAGTGAAAAATTGTTGGACAATATTCCAGCCACATAGTAAAATGATACCCCGATATGTAAATGTAAGATTAAAAATGTATTATTTAGAAAGTCTTTAAAAAATATTTTTTTTTAAGTCCGAAATTTGTTATGTAATATTACAGTTTAATTCAAAATATTTTTTTCTGATTTTTTTTTATATGCTCAATATTTTGATCGGAATCTACTTCAATATATTCTTAAAAAATACACGATTTTTGTCAAAAGTTCCTTCATTTTTTTTTTTAATGCAAGTTTTTGGTTAGAAAATCTTTCAAACTTTTCTTTAAAAAATCTACGATTCTTGTTCAGAAAGTCCTTCAAGATATTCTGATAATATTTTTGGCCAGAAAGTCATTGGGCAATTCTTTAAGATCCAAAATTTTATTTAAGAAATTCCTTCGAAATATATTTTTTTAAATATATATTTTTTTAAAATCCATGATTTTTGGATTATTATCTCTTTAATTTTCACAATATTTGCTCGAAAACTATTTAAATATATACTTTTAAAATGCAAGGTTTTGAGTCAGAAGTTCCTTCCAAATATTCAAGGTTTTTAGTCAAGAAATAATTAAAAATTTTCATTGAAACTATTCTAAAAAAAATAAACGAGTTTTGTTCAGAAAATACTTCAAATTTTTCTGATAATATTCATGACTTGCCAAAGTATCACTTGGAAATTCTTTGGAAAAAAAAAAAAATAGTTAAAAAAGTCCATTTTTAAAAATATTTATTTTTTAAAATCCATATTTTTTTTGTTAGAAAATCGTTCTTAATATTTAATTATTTTGGTCGGAAACTTCTTAACATATTCTTAATATACTTTTTAAAAAAATGTACGAATTTTTGTAAAAAGTTCCTTCAAAAGAAAATCCGAGATTTTTTTTTTTTTTTTTTTTTTTTGAAAAACAAATCTACATTGTTTGGTCGTAAATTCATTAAAAGTATTCTGAATAAAATCTATGATTTTTATTTCAAAATATTCTGATAATATTTACGATTTTTTGCCAGGAAATCATTGTGAAATTCTTTAAATTCCAAAATTTTATTTAAAAAGTCCTTCGAAATATATTTTTTTAATATATATTTTTTAAAATCCATGATTTTGGTATTATTATCTTTTTAATTTTCACAATATTTGGTCGAAAACTATTTTAATATATACTTTTAAAATGCACGGTTTTGGGTCAGAAATTCCTCGAAAATATTCAAGATTTTTATTCAAGAAAACTTTAAATATTTTCATTGAAACTATTCTAAAAAAATATACGAGTTTTGTTCAGAAAATACTTAAAATTTTTCTGATAATATTCATGATTTTTGGCCAAAGTATCATTTGGAAATTCTTTGGAAAAAAAAGAATTAATTAAAAAATCAATTTTTTAAAAATACTTTTTTTTTTAAAATCCATATTTTTTGTTAGAAAATCCTTTTTAAAATTTTTCATTATTTTGGTCGGATACTTCTTTATATATTCTTAATATACTTTTTAAAAAAATGTACGAATTTTTCTGAAAATATTCATGATTTTTTTCCAAAGTATCATTTGGAAATTCTTTGGAAAAAAAAGAATTAATTAAAAAATCAATTTTTTAAAAATACTTATTTTTTAAAATCCATATTTTTTGTTAGAAAATATTAAATTATTTTGGTCGGAAACTTTTTAATATATTCTTAATATACTTTTTAAAAAAATGTACGAATTTTTGTCAAAAGTTCCTTCAAAAGAAAATCCATGATTTTTTGGAAAAACAAATCTACGATGTTTGGTCGGAATGTCATTAAAAGTATTCTGAATAAAATCTATGATTTTTATTTCAAAAATCTGATAATATTTACGATTTTTGGCGAAATCATTGCGAAATTCTTTAAATTCCAAAATTTTAGTTAAGAAAGTCCTTCGAAATATATATTTTTTAAAATTCATAAAAATCATTTTGAATATTCTTTGAATATTTGAGTATTTTTTAAAATATTTAGGATTTCCGGAAAGAACGTCCTTCAAAATTACTTTTTAAAAAAATACACGATTTTTTGTAAAACTTTTTTTAAACAATGTTTTATATGTCCCGGACAAAACAATAATTTTTGATGAAAAGGTCCTTCGAAATATTTTTCAAAATACCTTTATTTTTCAAAATTCTATGATTTTTTCTTCTGCGAAACATTAAAAAACAGGATTTTGGTCGGAAAGTCCTTGAAAATATTCTTACACAAATCAGATTTATTATCAGCAAGTCCTTCGAGTGCTTTCTAAAAAATCATGGATTTTTGCCGGAAAAGCCTTTTTAAAATTTTTCAAAATTCTATACTTTTTGTTATGAAGATCCTTCCTTTAAAAAATCTACGATTTTGGTCGAAATGTCCTTAAAAATATCATTGATCGGAAAATCATTCAAATGTATTGGGAAAAAATTACAAATTTAGCCCGAAATTCTTTTTAGAATTTTTTCAAAACACTATGATTTTTCTTAAAAAAGCTCCTTCGAAATATCCTAAAAGTTCACAATTTTGGTGGGAAAGTCCATATAAATATTCATTCACTATTCAGATCTGTGATCAGAGTTCTTCTAGCGTTTTGCGAAAAAACTAGGATTTTTGTCCCGAATGTCTTTACAACATTTTTCAAAATTTTATGATTTTTGTTTAAAAGCACCCTCGAACCAATCTATAAAAAAATCCACGATTTTTATCGAAAAGTCCCTAAAAATATTTTTTCACAATTTAGAATTGTGAGCAGTCCTTCGAGTGCTTTCTAAAAAAATCATGGATTTTTGCCCGAAAAGCCTTATCAAAATTTTTCAAAATTCTATGATTTTTGTTATGAAGATCCTTTCTTTAAAAAATCTACGATTTTGGTCGAAATGTCCTTAAAAATATCAGTGATCAGAAAATTCAAAAGTATTGGGGAAAGAAAGGAAAGGAATTTCGGCCTGAAGTCTTTTTAGAATTTTTCAAAATTCTGTGATTTTTCTAAAAAGTTCCTTCGAACAATCTTTAAAAAAGTTCACATTTTTGGTAGGAAAGTCCATATAACTATTCATTCACTGTTCAGATTTGTGATCAGAAAGTTCTTCTAGCGTTTTACGAAAAAAATAGGATTTTTGTCTTGAATGTCTTTACAACATTTTTCAAAATTTTATGATTTTTGTTTAAAACACCCTCGAACCAATCTTAAAAAAATCCACGATTTTGATCGAAAAGTCCCCAAAAAATATTTTTCACAATTTAGAATTGTGAGCAGTCCTTCGAGTGCTTTCTAAAAAAATCATGGATTTTTGCCAGAAAAGCCTTATCAAATTTTTTCAAAATTCTATGATTTTTGTTATGAAGATCCTTTCTTTAAAAAATCTACGATTTTGGTCGAAATGTCCTTAAAAATATCAGTGATCAGAAAATTCAAAAGTATTGGGGGAAAAAATATGGAATTTTGGCCTGAAGTCTTTTTAGAATTTTTCAAAATTCTGTGATTTTCCTTCGAACCATTCTTAAAAAAGCTCACAATTTTGGTGGGAAAGTCCATATAAATATTCATTCACTATTCAGATTTGTGATCAAAGTTCTTCTAGCGTTTTGCGAAAAAAAACTAGGAATGTCTTTACAACATTTTTCAAAATTTTATGATTTTTGTTTAATAGCACCCTCGAACCAATCTTTAAAAACTCCACGATTTTGATCGAAAAGTCCCTAAAAATATTATTTCACAATTTATATTTGTGAGGAGAAAGTCATTCGAGAGTTCTCCGAAAAAATCTAGGATTTTTGGCACGATAGTCATTTCAAATTTTTTCAAAATTTTAAGATTTTTATTAAAAAGCTCCCCTGAACCATTTATTAATGAATCCACGATTTTCGTCGGAATATTCTTTATTTATTAATATTCTTTCTTTTTTCTAATGCTCCCTCAATATATTTGTCAAAATACTTTTCGACTTCTTCCTTATTTTTCAAAGTTCTATATTTATTATTTATTTATTATTATTTTTGTCAAAAAGCTTCTTAGAACCATTCTTTAAAAAATCCACCTGTTTAGTCAGCAAGTCCATAAAAATATTGTTTCAAAATTCAGATTTGTGATCAAAAAATCCTTCAAATGTTTTGGGAAAAAATTTAGGAATTTTGGCACGATAGTCTTTTCCAAAATTTTAAAAATTCTGTGATTTTTGAAAAAAGCTCCTTCGAACCATTCTTGAAAAAGTTCGGAAAGTCCATACAAATATTTATTCACTATTCAGATTTTTGATCAGAAAGTTCTTCGAGTGTTTTATTACAATATCAAGGATTTTTTGACCGAAAATCCTTTGATTTATTCTTTAAAAAATATTAAAGATTGCTGGTGTGACGGATTTCTAAATAAGCCTTGTAGGTCCAATTTTTGGTGTAGCTATCACAGATATGTTCCACCAGATGGATACTCTCACCTGGTATTTTAAACCTCGTACCGATTTTGAATTATGTCCCATACCGCGGTAACAATAGATATTAGGAGATTAAAAGCTCCGGATCATCTTCCAGCCGAAATGGCTGTAATTTCATATTTTTAATTTTGGAACACAATCTACAAAATCTTTTTCAATTTATATCCAGATCCAATTCATATGGGCCCAATTCAGTATTATCCGAGTATTAGTAGCCGATATATATGTATTTTTAGTCCTCAATTACAATTACAAATCGACTTTGATATATAGTGGAGGTTATAAATAGTTAGCCCATCCCAACTCTACATCTCCGAAAAGTATGCACTATCTTCAATGCAGTAATGAAGTATAGTACTAATGTTGACATATAGATGGAGCTCTGTCAAATTCATTTATTTATTTTTCATTCAGCGGGTCAAGGTCCTATCATAAATATATGTTGACGATCAGTTATCCATCACGCAAGATTTTCGTTTAATACTCTCTTGGTTTTCCTACGAAATCTTAAAATAAAGACGTGTTTCGTTTTATCTTAGCAATTTTTGTGGAATTTCGGGGCACCATCTACACATCAAGACATGATTTTCTATTTTAAGCACAATATTAATAACAGATTTGCACTTTTCATTCTCATCTAAGACGAGAAAATATAACTTAACTTATCATGATGAATTTTCATTTAATTAAAACATATGCACTTCCAACATTTCAATTTCCATTCATTTTAATAGCCTTAGAGCCAAACTTTTGTTTTTACGCATTCCAAATTATTATTGAAATATATGTCAAATTTACATTCGACATAGTTTTAAATCTCAAAACTAAACCAAAGTAAACATATGGTTTATATTTAATCCCTAAAAATGAGCAATACCCATCTACACACAAAGGTAAATGTACCTAAGCTTAGGCTTTTGTAGGGATTAAAAACCGACATGCCTCTAAGCATTAATGATGCGTAATGGCTAGCATCGAACAAAAATAAACATATTTATTAAACATTTGTAATTGATAATAACTTTACTAATTAAATATATACACACCCAAAATGAAAGCGCCTAAAACTATGTCAATAGCATCAAAATGAGCAAAAATTATTTTTTGGGATTTAATTGAAATCATCAGAGATTTTATTATGTTTCGCTGGAGGGATTTGTTACAAAGCATAATTAAAGAGAGGGCTGAAGAGACAGAGAGAGGACTTTTAAGATTGTGCACCCTAGATCCCCTAAGGTATGCTAAATTTTCTTTAAGATATCCAAAGTTATGAATATAAACAAAAGCTTCTTCAAATGTTATGCAATTTTTAGCAAATAATATAATAAATGTATATTAGGAACACAAATTCATCGATAAGCACTAGGAGGTCTTCTATAGGAGAGAAAGAACCACCAGAAAAAACAAGAAGCTCTCTAGTGGACCTTCTACTATTGCAAAAATATCGTAGAATCCTTCGAGGCCTCCATCGCTTATGAAAGAACTTGGGACGAATTTAACGAGTAATTTTTCATGCAAAGGACTTTGAAGTCTTCTACTTCTTATCCCGAAGAAGAGGTTTGATATTAAGCATACAGGACTTTAAAGCCTAAAGGCTTTTTCAATAGAAGACCTTCAGGACTTCTATTTTCATTGAGAGATTTTCAAGTCTTCTATTTTCAGTAGGATACCTTTAGGTTTTTTATTTTCAATAGGAAACCTTCAGGTCCTCTATTTTCAATAGGAAGCCTTCAGGTCTTCTATTTGCAATAAGAGACCTTCAGGACTTCTATTTTCAAAAGGAGACCTCCAGGTCTTCTATTTACAATAGGAGACCTCCAGATCTTCTTCTCGCAATAGGATACCTTCAAGTCTTCTATTTTCAATAGGAGACCTTCAGGTCTTCTATTTGCAATAACAGACCTTCAGGACTTCTATTTTCAATAGGAGACCTCCAGATCTTCTACTCGCAATAGGATACCTTCAAGTCTTCTATTTTCAATAGGAGACCTTCAGGTCTTCTATTTACAATAGGAGACCTTCAGGTCTTCCGTTTACAATAGGAGACCTTCAAGTCTTCTATTTACAATAGGAGACCTACAGGTCTTCTATTTACAATAGGAGACCTTCAGGTCTTCTATATACAATAGGAGACCTTCAGGTCTTCTATTTACAATAGGAGACCTACAGGTCTTCTATTTACAATAGGAGACCTTCAGGTCTTCTATTTACAATGGGAGACCTTCAGGTTTTCTATTTACAATGGGAGACCTTCAGGTCTTCTATTTACAATGGGAGACCTTCAGGTCTTCTATTTACAATGAAAGACCTTCAGGTCTTCTATTTACAATTTACAGATCTTCTATTTTCAATAGTAGACCTTCAGGTCTTTTATTCGCAATAGAAGACTTTCAGGTCTTCTTTTTTCAATAGGTCTTCTACTTTTAATTGGAGACCTACAGGTCTTCGATTTTCAATAGGAGACCTTCAGGTCTTCTATTTACAATAGGAGACCTTCAGGTCTTCTATTTACAATAGGAGACCTTCAGGTCTTCTATTCGCAATAGGAGACCTTCAGTTCTTCTATTCGCAATAAGATAATTTCAGGTCTTATATACTCAATAGTAGACCTTCAGGTATTTTATTCTCAATAGGAGACCATCAGGACTTCTATTCGCATTAGGAGACCTTCAGGTCTTCTATTCGCATTAGGAGACCTTCAGGTCTTCTATTCCCAATATGAGACCATTAGGTGTGCTATTCTCAATCAGGTCTTCTGTTTTCAATTCCAGAAAGAAAAAACTATAGACGCTATTATCTGTTGTAGACCTTGAGGTCTTCTATTGTCTAAAGAAGGCCTTGAGGTCTTCTATTGTCCATAGAAGGCCTTGAGGTCTTCTATTGTCCATAGAAGGCCGTGAGGTCTTCTATTGTCCATAGAAGGCCTTGAGGTCTTCTATTGTCCATAGAAGGGCTTGAGGTCTTCTATTGTCCATGGAAGGCCTTGAGGTCTTCTATTGTTCATAGAAGGCCTTGAGGTCGTCTATTTCCTTTAGAAAACCTTGAGGTCTTCTATTTTTGTAGAAGACACTGAGGTCTTCTATTTTCTGTACAAGACCTTGAGGAGCTACATAGGATCTTGGGGTCTTCTATTTTCTACAGAAGACCTCGGGGTCTTCTATTTCCTTTAGAAGACCTTGAGGTTTTCTATTTTATTTTTTTGTAAAAGACCCTGAGGTCTTCTATTTTCTGTACAATACCTTGAGGACCTACATAAGACCTTAGTGTCTTCTATTTTCTACAGAAGACCTCGGGGTCTTCTATTTTCTACAGAAGACCTCTGGGACTTATATGTTCTTTAAAAGATCTCGGGGTCTTATCTTTTCAGTAGAAAACCTTGAGGTCTTCCATTTTCTATTGAGTTCTCCTATAGACAATAGGCTTGTCGTTCTATTGACAATAAATCACCTCAAGGTCTTCAATAGGCAATGGAACACCTTGAGGTCTTCTATTGCATATAGAAGACCCTGAGATATTTTATTTCTAAGGAAGATTTTCGGCATTCCCTGTAGAATAATTTTTGCCTGTAGGAAATCGCAATATTTATGTCTTCCATGAATTCAGAAATACACATACGACACTCATATATTACTTTCTATACATATTCTGATAATATCTGAGATAGTTTCTCATATTTTTCCTTACCTTTTTGTCTATTTCATGACTATCAAAGGCTCGGTAATTGGATGTTTTTTGCTTGCCATTACCAAGCAAGTCATTGGCAGCAAAAATTGTTAGTCTGTGTTCTTCAATAAGCCTGCCTAATTGATGTATACCTCAGACAGCCTTTTGAACATTTATCAGACACAGACTGCTGCTGATTATTAGTCAGAGGGTAAAACTCATTGAATAGTGAATGATGATGGCGATGATGATAATGATGATGAGGAGGTCGATAATGACGTAGAGGTAGCATCCGAATAATAATATATGATGATTTCAGTTCAGGTTCAAAGGATGTCTGCAATTGCCGTGTTCAAAGGAGCAAGACATGCCATGTGAACAGAAATGATATTTCAAAATATCACTAATTAATTAGTCGATATACATATATTTTTGCGCTCTTTGTAACGTTATTAATTGATGGGTGAGCAGAGGTTGTGGGAGAGAAGGTAAGGAGAAAACAAAATAAAAATAAAAAATATAACTAAATGTATGTGAATGTAACAAGGGGAAATTGGTCTTTAGAGCAATGGAATTTCCATAATAAATATAGAGTTCCCGGATCCATTATTAACATGTGAAGTTCCATAGTTCTTCTTTAATATCGTGTTAACCGCAGAAGAAGCAGAAGGAGATCTACTAAAAATAAATATATAAGATCTCAAAAACTTCAATGCTCAGAAGTTTTTTTTTATCTACCGTTACTATATTGAAATTAAAAAATAAATATTTTTAAATATCGTCCATAAATTTTGTCTTCCATCTTCATATCCTTCTATTTACTACAATAAATTGAATATTCAATAAAATTTTATCATTATCTCCCAACCCAAGTTTGGCACAAAAAGTCTCATAAATTTAAATAGTTTTTTTTTTTAGTTTATTTGCTTCCTTGTCTCCTTTGCTTCACCCTCTCCCTATCCCACCGAATCACATCACTCTTTGAGTGCTTTTTATTCATAATTTAGTGTCGAGAACATATTTCACTTTTAATAATGGAATACGGACTAAATTTTTCACTCTATAAATCTACGCATTGTTTGCCATATTATTTTTCTCTCTCTCTCTCCCTCATTCTTTGCCATATTCTATATTATTTGCAAAGGTCTGACGAAAAAAAGGGGAGATTTTTTTGCACAATTTTATATTGCATACTTTTAGTTGCATGCAAAAAAATATTGAGGAGGGGTGAATATGATTTTTTTATAATAAACTAATGGCCATAAAAGTTTAAATTGAGACAAACAAAAAAATGCATTCAAACTTAATAAAATCACTGTATTTGCATAATTCAACTTTCTATGCGCGATGTGAGGAAGGTAAAAGCAAATGCGGAATTCTAGTGTGAATATTTATAATATTGGGTTATTTAATGACTTTGCATTGCTATGAAAACAAAGGGATGGGCCGCATTGAAACCCATTTCGAAAAGTTTGTTGTAGAGATTAAAACGGTATTTTTTTTGCTACACTGGGAGAAGAAATATCCGTGCAATGAGGTCCTGTGGATGGAACATAGTTACATCTATTATCACAGAGCTCTCCTATATAGAGGACGCATTTCGAATAGAATGTATAGAAGAGCCTTTGTAAATTAAAAGTCTTCCATAGACAATTTATGGTCTTAGGTAAACTTGTGGTCTTCCCATAGGAAACTCTGAGCTCATATACTGCCCAAAGAAGACCTTGATGTCTTCTACTGCCTATAGGAGACCTTGAAGTTATCTATTGCCCATAGGAAGCCTTGAGGTCTTCAATTGTCCATAGGAGACCTTGAGTTCTTCTATTGCCTATAGGAGACCTTGAGGTCTTCTATGGCCCATAGGATACCTTGAGGTATTCTATTGCCAATAGGTGACATTGAGATTATCTATTAGGTTGAGGTTTTCTATTGCCTAAAGGAGATCTTGGGGTTATCTATTGCCTAAAGGAGACCTTGTGATTTTCTATTCCCTAAAGGAGACCTTGACCATTTTCTTCTTCTATTGGCAATAGGAGACCTTTAGGTCCTCTCTAGGTCGTCTATGGATAATAGGAGACTTCTAGATCTTCTATAGGCAATAGGATACATCTATGTCTTCTACAGGCAATAGGATACCGCTTGGTCTTCTTCTAGGCGTTAATAAGAGACCTTCAGGTCTCCTGTGTGTCTAATCGGGATCCTGCAGATTTTCTGTGGGTACTAGAAGACCTTAAGGTTTCCTATCATCTATGTCTTCTACAGGCAATAGGATACCTGTAGGTCTTAATAGGAGACCTTCAGGTCTTCTATGTGTAATCGGAGTCTTGCAAATTTTCTGTGGGCACTAGTTGAGTCTCAGGTTTCCCATTTGTACTAAAAGACCTCCAGATCTTCTATGGAGGAGACCTTTAGGTCCTTTCTAGGTCGTCTATGGATAATAGGAGACCTCTAGATCTTCTATAGGCAATAGGATACATCTATGTCTTCTACAGGCAATAGGATACCGCTTGGTCTTCTTCTAGGCGTTAATAAGAGACCTTCAGGTCTCCTGTGTGTCTAATCGGGATCCTGCAGATTTTCTGTGGGTACTAGAAGACCTTAAGGTTTCCTATCATCTATGTCTTCTACAGGCAATAGGATACCTGTAGGTCTTAATAGGAGACCTTCAGGTCTTCTATGTGTAATCTGAGTCTTGCAAATTTTCTGTGGGCACTAGTTGAGTCTCAGGTTTCCCATTTGTACTAAAAGACCTCCAGATCTTCTATGGACATTCAAAGACATCTAGGTATTCTATAAGCAATAGGAAACCCTTAGGTCTTATATTGCCCATAAGAGACCATTTGGTCTTCTATACATAATAGGAGATCTCCAGGTCTTCTATGGGCAAAAGGATCCCTGAAGGTCTTCTATGGTCATCAGAAGATATCCTTTAGCCTTTGGAGACCTCTAAAGGAGACCATTAGGTGTTCTATAGGCAATAGGAGTGATCTAGGTCTTCTATACATAATAGGAGATCTCCAGGTCTTCTATGGGCAAAATGATCCCTCAAGGGGTTCTATGGTCATCAGAAGCTCTCCTTTAGCCTTTGGAGACCACTAAGACTTCCATAGGCAATGGAAGACCACTAGCTCTACTAGAGGCAATTTAATACCTCCGAGTATTGTAAAGGCGAAAGAAAATTACGGACCTGCAAATCAAATTTTAGGCAATACTTTTTGCAGTTAAATTAAATCCTTCAAGACCCCTATAGACAGTACAAAGCCTTCTATAGACCTCAAAGACAAGGCATGTTTTACTCAAACTAGGACTCCTTTAAAACTTCAATGATTGCCGATTTCTGGAAAAATCTGGATGAGAAACGCTTGTAGATAGGGCAAGGCCTTTTTATACAAGTTAGGTCTCCTTTAGAACTTCAATGGATAGACGACTTCTGGAAAAACAAATCTGGGTGGGAGACACTTGTAGATAGGGAATCTTGATATGCTTTTGCTTTATGAGAATATTTTTAGAGGTCATCTGCCAAATGAGGTGCTTTAGTGGATTAAAAGTCCTTTGGGACTCTCTATACATAGAAGCTAAAAGGTCCTGTGTAGTGTTCTAGAGATATAAGAACCCAGGATATTATTCGTGGCCTTCATAGACAAAATTTAGTCGCCTGTAATTAAAAACCAAGGAGTCTTCTGCTGTCTGACCTTGAAATTTGTCTCGCTGCGATTTCAATCTTTAAATTAAAAAAAAAAACAACAACAACACAAAAAAACGTTTAATTATTATTTACAGAATTTCATACAACTATCTACAAGGATATGAAAAATACCAAAAATGGTTTCAAATTTCTACAGCGAAATTCATTCTGTTGTCCTTGATGAACAGAATCCAGCTCTGCTTTATTACATTCACAGTTTTTCTGTTACATTGCATTTCCCAAACAAATTTTAATAAACTGCCATTGCAGGATGAGCAAAAAAAAAATCCCCAAAAAATATCATTACTCTTTGGTGTAACAGCGTTTTCCGAGTATATGAAAATTCAGCTAACTTAATGAAAATGTAGCAGCAACAAAATCGGATTCTCTTATTTAGTGGCCATAGTTAATTAACTATGTTTAGCAACGGCTATGCCAGCAACAGCAGCTAAAATATATAAAAAGAATAAACATTCTTGCCAATAAACTGGAAACAAAATGCATTCATTCACCAGTAGCTGCTGTTATGCATACAGACTTCATCATCAACGGAACAGAAAATCTCTAACCAAAGCTTGAAAAGAAAATAAATAAAAAAAAAAAAAATGAAAGAAAAAAAAGAGCGATGCAATGAATAAAACTGATGATATGGCAAAAATTTGGGTCAGTCGAACGAAACAAAAAAATGGAATGGAAAGTGTTTGCAACTGTACTTAGTGAAATTACAAAAGGGGGCACAGGGGTCAGTAAAAATATGTACCGAAAAAAGAATCCAACAAAAATTGTTGCCCCTTCATTGTGTTCTGGCCACATGAAAAACAAAATCTCCATAAAAAGAGGGAAAGCTGAATTTTTTGACACCATTACTGGACACAAAATTGAGATTTAAAGATTACAAACATTTCAGTAAAAATAAAGCGCATCAGAAAATTACATCGGGCCAAAGTGTCTTAATAAATTTGCGCACAGCAAACAAAGCGAGTTGTTTGTGTGTGGAGTTTCAAACTAGAAAAACGCGAAGAAAAAAAAAAACTAATGAAAAAGCACTTTAATTGAAATGCTTGTGGTGTGGAGAAAAGATAAAAAGGAAAATATGGAAAACCAGCAAGTGTAACAATCTGCATCTCACCCCAGCGCTCTTTGGCTCGAAGTACACGACTCAGTAATAGTGACACACACACAGTAATAACTATGCTGATATGGAATCCCTTGTTAGCATAACCGACAACAACAACAACGACAGCAGCAAGTACATCAACGCAATTACTAACTGCAACTGCTCTACATCATCATCCTGATAATCATCATCATCATCAACATGAGCGGCAGCTTCATGAACATAGTGATATATATTTTTTATGAAACCCTCACACAAATTTTTTAACCTGTGCGTAAAACCACCAACAACTGCAACTAACAGCCATTCGAACCAAAACACTACAAATAACGAAAAAAAAAAAAACGCAACCATCCATCCGCAACTATCCCCTCAACTCCAACCCAAGCAGTAGGAAATGAAAATCCAACGAGTGTTAAAAATATGTATTACCGCGAAACTCTGTCATAAAAGTGGTTTGAAACCCAACCACCTTTAACATTTACTTCACTGAACTCTATCTATACAGAGAAGTTATTCAGTTTATTGCATCTGTGTGTTTGAGGGAGAGAGAGAGAAAAAAACGGGAATAAAAAAATCCAATAAAAATAGGCCATGAATTTAATATTATGCTATAGACCTAAAAGTATGCTACAGTTTATTATTGCACATGAATTAACTAAATAACATGTTCACAGTTTAATGGCCTACAAAGGAGAGGGCTTTACTTTTATCATTAAGAAGCACTCAAACATTTATGTGTCCCAGGCGAAAGAGACTCCATTGTCCTTATAGGCAAAAAGGACTAAAGGTTCCTAGAAGACACAGCTGTTTTTCATGGAAATATAGATCTTATCTTATAGAGACCTCAAGGTCTTCTATAGGCGATAGGAGATCTCAGGGTCTTCTATAGGCGATAGGAGACCTCAGGGTCTTCTATAGGCGATAGGAGACCTTGAGTTCTTCTATAGCCAATAGAAGAACCTTAAATTTCCCATGAACAACAAGGACTCTTGTGGAATATAAGATACCTCAAGGTCTTCTATGAGCGATAGGAAACCATGAAGTTTCCTATTGGCGACAGCAGACCTTAAGGTCTTCTATAGAAAATGGGGGACCTTAAGGTCTTCTATAGAGTGTCGAATACCTCAGGGTTTTCTATAGAGTATAGAAGACTGCGGCTCTTCTATAGAGTATGGAAGATCTCAAGGTCTTCTATAGGGTATAGACCTCAGAGACCTCAGGGTCTTCTATAGAGAATAGAAGACCTCAGGGTCTTCTATAGAGAATAGAAGACCTCAAGGTCTTCTATAGAGTCTAGAAGACCTCAAGATCTTCTATAGAGTCTAGAAGACCTCAAGGTCTTCTATAGAGTCTAGAAGACCTCAAGGTCTTCTATAGAGTTTAGAAGACCTTAAGGTCTTCTATAGAGTCTAGAAGACCTTAAGGTCTTCTATAGAGTCTAGAAGACCTTAAGGTCTTCTATAGAGTGTAAAGGAACTCGAGGTCTCCCATTCTGTTAAATTGTTTTTATTTGGTGCAGTTTTTAGTGGTAGCCTAAAAGTATGCAATTATTTTCTTAAATAACTTATTAATCCATTTACGTGCAATTATTGTGATATTTAATTATCTCTTTTTTTTCAAAGCAACAGCAATAAAAAATTTAGCTCCTACCGAAAGAAAAAACATTTTCAATCAATCTCTAACAAATTTCAGAACCATTCATCTAAAACGATAATTGATAATTATAAAAATATATAATTAGGCAAATCTATACAGTGTTATACAATTGTTATTTGTTTTGTTCTGTTTTTTTTTTTCGCAGGCCATGACTTATGTAAAGTATAATTTACGTAACAAACATTCACCGTATGTTATACATTTGTACATCTATTTAGATAATTATAAAATGAAAAACAAATAAAATATTTATGCGGATGAGTAAATTCAGTGAAAACTAATTTCAAACGCACCATATTACCCTCGACCTCCACCCCCCATAACCTTGTTTGCTAAGCCCTTTTAAAATACATTTTTAATTATTTAAATTAGAATTTGTTGTTGTATTTTTTTTACGTCATTATTCCCATTATATTAGTTAATGTTGTGGCAGGCAATTTATTTATGTGAATGTGTGCGTGTGTGTGTGAATGGAAATCTAATGCAAAATACCGTTGCTATTATTTGTCTTTTATGATTATGGTCATTGTGTTGCTGTTTGCAATGTTTTATAAATATTTAAATTGAATTTAATATGATGGCGGTTGAAATAGCCTATCATTATAATATAGAATAGCATACTTTTAGGAAACTAGTTAATTAGTTGTGTTTGCTAAACAACATGGGGGAAGTTTTTGCTTTTATCATTTTTGATTAGCGTTTGGTGTTATGAACTGCGAAAAGAGTTGGAATGTGTGAGTAAGGTGGTTATTTGAATAATTCAATGCTATATATTTTTTTTCCATGGAAAGATATGCAAAACTCTTTAGTATAAACAAGTGTTCAAAACTATTAACCATATTTGTATACCCTACACCACAAGGTGGTCAGGGTATTATGTCTTTGTGCATTTGTTTGTAACAGGCAAAAGGAAATGAGATAGACCCATAGTTCCTTTTGATAATCTGCATAGAATCACTTTCTGAGTCGATTTATGCATGTCAGTCCGTCTGTCCGTCCGTCTGTCTATGTATTCTTGTGAACAAAATGCAGGTCGCATTTATTATCCGATTGAGATGAAATTTTGCAAATAACATTTGTTTGGCCCAAGGACGAACCCTATTGAAATTGGAGATAATCGGTCAACATTTAGACATAGCTCCCATATATAACTTCGTCCGATTTGCCTTTTATTGTGCACCAAACGTGTAATATCAGTCCGAATAGTATGGAATTTTGCAACCAGATTGGGTCTGAAAATAAGTATGCCAAATTTGATGGAAATCGGTTCAGATATAGCTATAGCTCCCATATATATTGTTCATCCGATTTGTTATTTTTGTCCTCCACAGCCGTAATATGCACTCTGTAACAACAATATTTGGGGAAGTATATCAAATACAGCTCAGAAATACCTTTGCTAAATTTTATCGTAATCGGTTCAGATTTGGATATAGCTCCCATATATAACTTCGTCCGATTTACCTTTTATTGTGCACTAAACGTCTAATATTTGCCCAAAAGGGATGAAATTTGGCACTTACGACTTGAGTCTAGGAGCTAGTATGTCAAATTTGGTGAAGATGGGTTCAGATATAGCTATAGCTCCCATATATACTGTTCATCCGATTTGTCATATTTGTTACCCACAGCCGTAATATGCACTCCGTAACAAAGATATTCAGGGAAATATATCAAATACAGCTCAGAAATATATTTGCCAAATTTTATCGAGATCGGTTCCGATTTGGATATAGCTCTCACATATATTTTTATCCGATTTCAAATTTATTGTGCACCAAATGGGCAATACAAATCCGAATTTAAAAGATACAAATGCTTCGGCATATTTAGTCCTTTGAACTTTAAATTATAATTATAATCATAGCGTGTATGATTGAATTCTCCCATAAAAACTTTTAATTGTTATGCACAGCTCTACTAAATTAGCAAAGTGGTGTAGGGCATCATAAAGTCGGCCCCGCCCGACTTTAAGGCTTTCTTTACTATTTTTGTTTTAGTTTTGTCTTGTTAAGCAGTGGACCATATGTTTATGATTTATTTATTTATTATTTTATTTTATTATTATTATTATTATTATTTTTTTTTTTTTTTTGAGACGAGCGTGATACTCATCTGGTCCCATTAACTCTTCATTTTTCAAATATCAACTTTATAACCTTCAAATCATTGAGTCTAGTCTTCACATCATGTTTGAGTCATATGTTAAGTGATTTTTCTTTAATTTTTTTATCACTTTTTAGCATACCTTATGGGGCTCCTCAGCATTTATAAACTGCAAATAATCTTTTTTCTCATTTTTCTTTTATTTTTTGATATTATTTTCATTGATTTTCTAAGTTCATGGTTATAGCATATCTTAAGGGGCTTTCTACTTCAAAGACCACCATTATTGATTAAAGAAGAAGAAATTGAAAAAGAAATACATGTTTACATCCTAATTGTCTACGGCAAAGCCTTTATTCCTTTGTTTCGTCCTGATTAAAGACCACATTGATCTTAATCGCAACCGAGAGGTTTTAACCTCTTTCTTTTTAATTATATCAGTTTCCAATTGAATGGCAATACAAAGACCTTATTTGTTGTTTAATTGATTTTCTTATTGAACTTTTCGTTTTATTTCACTCTTTTTTCCATTTATTTAATTTTCTTTGTTGAACTTCTATCTCCTGCAATTTATTTGTATTTCTTTAATTGCAATAAATAGTGAAGACTTTTTTTTGTACGAAATGTGGAAGAAAGGACTTGGTTCATAATGACACTTAAATGTAGAGCAAAAGTATTGTAAATACAAAATATTTTTTATTTTTTTTTAATTTATTAACATTAACAAAATGGGCCGGGAAATGAAGATGACATAACATAATAATAATATGTGTAAAGCGGTCAGAAACGTACTTTTTCATATAAAAAGTGCAAAAAATATTTAAAAAAAAATTTCCAATGCTGGGCCTCAATTCCTGTTCTGTGAAAATATGAAATGAAAAATTTAATAAAGGAAAAAATGTAAAATGAAAAACATGTTGTAAAGAACATATTTTTCATTTCATATTTTCATAAAACAAGAATCTACTCCCTGGCCTGTAAATAACGTCTTTATTAGAAACCTCCTGGGTCCTCTATGCACGAAGTTCTTTTTGGGTCTTGGGTTCTTTGCAGGAACGCCTGTTAAGGGATTTTTTGCTCGTATGGATAATTTTGAGTTTTATAAAAAATTAGATATCTACAAATCTTGAAGACCATGAAATGCTCCCCTCTGTTTTTCTCTCTCATATATGTATTTTTGGAAGAAATTTGAAGAGATTTGTTTGGCTATTGTATGTGAATTTATAAGAAAATTTACAGCGAATTAGGAAAAAGTGTCAAATTGTTCAGAAATAATCAGGGTTTTTTATTTTTTTAACAAAAAAAAAAAAGCATATTTGGGATGGCTTGAGGATTAAAATTATCTACCAAAATATTTCACGTATTTTTATCTGCACAGTTTTCGAGGCATCTTAGTCCGAACAATTTGAAGAGGGGGAACTTACCCCCTCCCCCATATGGCTAGCATTTGATACAGACAGAACGTGTCTCATCGAAATAACGGTTTTAGACCTTAGATCTCTTTGGACCAAATGCGTTTCTGTCGGTCTGTCTGGCTGGTGCGCACGATAACCCTTGAATGGAGTATCCGATTTGGCCCAAACTTGGTACATCGTAATATTATTATCAAACATAGATCAAGTTTGGAGATGAGCAATATCGAAATTTTCAAAAAAAAAAAAAAAAAAAAAAAAAAAAAAAAAAAAATACTGCACAGAAATGGATAGGATAATCCGATTTAGCGCAAACTTTGCAAATCCTAAAATTTGCATCAGTGCTAGGCTAGAAAATGCATTTTAGGACATTTATCTGGCTTATACGCAATATCTCTCCCGAAGGGAGTATCCGATTTGGTCCAAACTTGCTACATCGTAATATTATTATATTATTGTCAAACTTAGATCGAGTTCGGAGATGGGCAATATCGGTCCACTCCTCCTGGTACCCCCACGAAAGGTCGAAATTGCCAAAAAAAAAAATCTTGCTGCACAGAAAGATTAGGGATTGTCCGATTTTGCTTCATTTTTGTAAATCTTAATATTTGGATCAGTGCTTCAAATACCTGCCCCCAAAGGGTCAACATTTTGGATAAATATAACTCTTATAAAATATGATTTAAGGGTACGATTGTCTTCAAACAACACACATTACAATATTTTCATACACCCAAGGGCTTGTGTGAAGATGGAATATATCGGTTCACCCATTCTGGTACCTCCCCCACAAAGGGTCAACATTTTCGAATAGCAATGAAGCTCATAAAACGCAAAATTAACATCCGGTTCCATTCAAACTTGACTCATCTCAATATTTCTATCAACACAAGAACTGTTATACAAATGGTGGAGATTGGACCATTTCATTTGGTACCTACCCACAAAGGGTTATTATTTTATTTTCTTTTTTTTTCTTTTTTGTCGGTTGTCATGTTTTTTAAGGGTCTTCGAGAAGTGGACTTTTTAACGAAAAAAATTTTGAAAAGAGTTTGAAACGTGGATATTTCAATAAAATATTTTGAAGAGCCTTTTTTGAAACGTGAATTTTTAAAGAAACATTTTTGAAGATCCTTTTTTGAAACGGGGACTTAAAAAATTTTTTTGAACGGCTTTTTTTTAAAACTTGGATTTAAAAAAAAATTTTGAAGAGCCTTTTTTAAAACTTGGATTTAAAAAAAAAATGATGAGCCTTTGAAACGTGGATTTTTAAAGAAACATTTTTGAAGAGCCTTTTTTGAAACGTGGACTTAAAAAAACATTTTGAAGAGCCTTTTTTAAAACTTGAATTTAAAAAAACATTTTGAAGAGCATTTTTTGGAACGTGGATTTTTAAAGAAACATTTTTGAAGAGCCTTTTTTGAAACGTGGACTTAAAAAAACATTTTGAAGAGCCTTTTTTAAAACTTGAATTTAAAAAAAACATTTTGAAGAGCATTTTTTGGAACGTGGATTTTTAAAGAAACATTTTTGAAGAGCCTTTTTTGAAACGTGGACTTAAAAAAAAAACATTTTGAAGAGCCTTTTTTGGCAAACGGGGATTTAAAAAATTTTTTTGAACAGCCTTTTTTAAAACTTGGATTTGAAAAAATTTTTGAAGGGCCTTTTTTAAAACTTGGATTAAAAAAAAAAATAATGAGCCTCTGAAACGTGGATTTTTAAAGAAACATTTTTGAAGAGCCTTTTTTGAAACGTGGACTTAAAAAAACATTTTGAAGAGCCTTTTTTGGAACGTGGATTTAAAAAAAAAAACATTTTGAAATGCATTTTTTGGAACGTGGACTTTTAAAGAAACATTTTTGAAGAGCCTTTAAAAATTGTATTTAAAAAAAAAAATTTGAAGAGGCATTGAAACCTGGATTTTTAAACAAAAATTTTTTTTAAGAGCCTTTAAAAATTTTTATTTCCTAAAATCGCTTTTTTATTTTCATTATTTAAATTAATTAATTTAAATAATTATTCTGGGAGAGAATAGATAACACCAATGACTTAAAACTATTTAAGGTATTAAGATAATGGTTTAAGGAAAAGTTATCAAAAAGTGGCAAGCCGAAAATCAGGCATTGATGAATGTGAATGAATTTTTTATTTATTTATTTATTTATTTTTTTTTTTTTTGTGAGCAAATCAAAACATATTTTTCTATGAACGAACGATGTTTATGGCTATCTTTGTCACACATTTTTCCGAAATTAAAATTTAAATGCTCAAAAATACTGAAGTGTATATTCGATATGACCCAAACATTCCACCGATAAATCTATAAAGTTCTCTGCAAAAAAAATGTAGGAATTTATATTTATGTACATAAATATTTCTAACGGTATATTCACAAAAAATATCCGGCAGCATCTTCCTCATCGACTGTTCGAATAAAACTAAATATCTTACCAAAACCATTTTGAAAGAAAATTCAAAGCCATTTTTTTTTTTACAAATGTGTTGGTGAACACATAGATTTTCCATGACACTCTCTTTGTTTAGCGTTATCACATATCAATGATATTTATTGCAGAGAGAGAGAGAGTGAGTGGGAGAGGGGAGAGAGATTCGCCTGAATATCAAAAAACAAGGGCTTTGTTGTCATTAAATTTTCGAAAGAACAGTGACTTTTTGAGAAACTTTGTACGTGAACACAAAATTCGACTTTTTTCTTTAGCCATACAGCCGACTCTCCATCTATCGATTTGAACATTGATGGATGGATCATTTAAATGTTTTTCATAGGGGAATAAGAATACAAGACCCAGTTCTTCTTTTTCCGAATACCACTTTTCAGGTTTTCTATATAGAACTAATAATAATTCAAGAATTATTTCCTTGCTGCTATACCTTTTCCCCATTTTCTTCCTCTAATGAAAAGCAATTTCCAAAATCTTGCTTTTCCCAATTTTTGTAAATAAGCTTCCACGGAGCTTTGTCATGCTGACAAACTGTTATATATATTACACCCAATTGAAGTAAAACACATATACACGTGGAGAGTATGTGTTCAACATGTCCATGTGTAGTGGTGTTAACATATTTTCATTTATGTGACATTTAGCCGCATGGTTTTAGTTAGACTTAGAGTTGGCCATTTTTCATATTTGTAGCACTTTAAGGGAACAGTGACAACAACTACAGCAACAAAATATATCTACTAAAAGCCAGTATCATCAACGCCACGTACATGTTACGGCGATAGCGACAACAACTACAACATCATCTAAGCGAAATCTTGTGAAAAGTATAAAACTATTTTTTATCAGTTTATGTGACAAGTGCACATGCAGCAGTGAGACTCCTATGTCGCTGACTTGTCACTCTGTGTTAGGATATGGAGTGGCGGTGTGTGTGTGTGAGAGGGAGTGTTTTTTTGCTATGCTCATGTGCTCTGGCTAGGACTCGACATATTTGTTTGACTGGCTGCTGTAGCTTCTGCTGGATGGTCCTGCTTGTTTGTTTCTGAGTGGGGTGGAGGTTACATGGTTGTTTTCTTGGTTTCGATGAGGAGGTCCTGTTACGCATGCAACAGCCATAAGTTATCACAACGCTGTGTCATAGCTCCTCGAATGCATGTGCACGTTTGTTGTTGTTGTTCTTGTCGCTGGTTGTTGATACAGTCAAAAGACCACTACTATGTCAAACACTTATGTCAACATAATTCCAAACCTTTCACTCTCATGTTAGCAGCTAAGACTGTCAAGCAATTTTTTTAGAATGGAAGCTTCCTCGAGTTAGAGGGGTGAAGAGGAGAGGGGAACATTATGTGAGCATCATGTGAGTATGCATAACTTTGGCTCCCTTTTTTCACATACTTCACATACACACACACACACACCACTCCCCACCATATGCTATAACTTTCGGACCACTACCTAAAACTATGCTACTAGTAAGCTTATTTTTGGAATATGTTCGTATAAGTTTTGTGTGCAAAATATTTGCGCGCGTGTGTGTGTGTCTATTTGCAGTTGGGAGCATGTTGTATATGTGAGTGTGTGTGCGTGTTAGTTTTTTTTTTGTTAACATTATCATGTCAAAAGTGTGTGTGTTTTTGTTACCAAACTTTTCTGTATATCTTTCTACAACAAGTCACGAAACTTTACAAATTCTTTACATCTCGCCTGCAGCGGCACCAACTAAAGAGCCCCAGCATCATGGCAAGAAATAAGAAGGAAAGCATGCAGAAAAAGTGGAGAGCGCCCGGAAAAAGTTTTCCAGAAAAAGTTAATAAATTTAATAAAGAACAAATATGATTTGCTGAGATCACAAAACAATCCCTCCCGAAAAAAGACAAGAAATAAGTCATTTAAATTTTCTTTTGCGGCAAATAATGACAAAAGTTATGTTGTGTTTGTGTACCATTGCAGTGACACCCGAAAAGTATGCTTTAATTGTTTATGGGATAACATAAAAGAAATTAAGGGAAATTATTTAAGTCACAGTTTGCTCTACAATGACATTTTTAAATTTATAGTAAACATTTTAAAGCATATTTTAAGGCTCGTTATAAATAACTGACTGAGAATCGAAGCCTAGGCGAAACGGCTGAAGCTAGAATCTTGAAACTTTTTACAAGGGTCTGTCTGGTTGCCTGGGCCTAAAATATGGCTGTGTTTTTTGGAAATTCATAAAAGAGTACGAAATGTACAAAAATGTACTAAAAAATAATACTTTGTATTGGACAAACGGAATAAGCTACAATTCTTAAATTTGGACTGTGAGTCAGTGATGAAATGCAGAATAGACGTACAAAATTGGTTTTGGAAATTCGAACTGTAAGATTACGAAAAATACTAAAATTACACAAAAGTTCTAAAATACCTAAGCCATTTGGTATAATGTGAACAGATAGAGCTAAAAAATGGTACGAAAGTCAAGTTTGGAAAATAAGTTTAATATATGAAAGTAGTTCTGGAAATGTGAACTATAATTGTACGAAAAGAACTAAATAGTACAAAATTGGGTATTTGGACAACAGATTGAGCTGGAATTTCGAAGAGTTGGTATTAGGATCCCTGTTGGTTTTAGGTTTGAGAAACAAAGCTAGTTTCCGAAATGTGTATTTGGTACAATTTGGTGTTGGGTGAACATAAAGTGCTTGAAATCGGAAATTTGGTATGAGGGTCGCTTTTCATGTGTAACTTTGGCAAGATTGTATGAAAAGTACTGAATGGTACTTTATTTGGTATTGGGTGATTTTTTTGGTATTGGGAGATAAAATTCTGAAATTTGATATTTCGATTACCGATGGTATCTGTAATTGAGATTTTGGCGATGGACTAGAAAAGCGTACTTTATTTGCAAAAAGTACTAAATGGTCCTAATTTTGGTATTGGGTAAAGGAATAGGTCCGGAATTTTGAAATTTAATATTGAAGTCTTTGTTGGTATCTGCGATTTAGATATGGAGGTGGTTTTGGAAATGTATACTATAATTGTACGAAAAATACTAAATAGTACGAAATTCGGTATTGGGACAAGGGATAGAGCTGGAAATTAAAAGTTTTCGAAATGTGTAGCACAAGTGCACGATAAGTACTAAATTGTACTACATTTGGATCAATTTGGGAACATGTAGTGCTTGCAACCTCAAATTCGGTATTAGGGTCGTTGTTCATGTATAGCCTGGACATATGGGTGTGTTTTCGGAAATGTGGTATAGTGTAATAGAAATAGAATTCTGAAATTTGATATTCGGTTTGCTGATTGTATCTGCGTTTGAATTTTGAAGGTGGTCTAAAAAGGTGTACTATATTTGCAAAAAGTACTATATTAGATATGGGTGAAGAGTTTGGGTTGGAATCTTGAAATTTTATACTAAAGTGTCTGCTGGTATCTGGAATTGAAATATGGAGTTAGTTTTAGTAATATGTACTACAATTGCGCGAAAAGTACTAAATGGTACTAAATTAAGAATTGAGTGAAGGGGTCGGGTTGGAATCTTCAAATTTGATATTGAGGTTTCTGCTGGTATCTGGAATTGAGTTATAATGGTGGTCTTGGAAATAAGTCCCATATTTTACAAAAAGTACTAAATGGTACTAAGTTTAGTATTGGGTGAAGGAATAGAGTCGAAATCCTGAAATTTTATATTGACGACTCTGCTGGTATCTAGAATTTGGATTTGGAGGTAGTTTTGGAAATGTGTACTATAATTGTACGAAAAGTCTAAACTGAACTAAATTTGTTATTGAGTTACGGGGTAGAGCTGGGATCTGGAAATTAGATATCTTCTGTTGAGATCTAATGGTGGTTTTGAAAATGCGTACTATATTTGTTCGAAAAATACTAAATGGTGGTAATTTTGAATCACTGTTCGTGTCCAGGATGGAGTGATGTGGATTGTTTTTGATAAGCGTACAAATTGCATATTGGGAAGTTAAAAAAATTTGGACACAAAAATTGGATTTGAGTCCGTATTTGTTCTACTAATACTCTCCTCGGTAAACTTCAAAATAAAATATTTTAAGGACTTTTGGGCTTAAAATGCTAACATTTTCCTATTATACTCGCCGAAAAAGGATAAACTTGAATAATATATAAATATCCCTGAAAGTCTAAACATTTTGTACGACGTATGAAAATTGTGTATTTTAATTTCTTTAAAATCCTAACACGATTTTTGATACAACTCTAAAACTTTAAGGTGGACATTTCGCTGACGAATAAATTTCACTTTTAGTAGAATATATCATACTCATACGTCAGTGGCTGATGCATATTTTTCTGGTCTCAGTGACAGAGGCATTTTTTCTACAGATGACACCAACACAATGTAAAAAGTACTCTTTAACAGACTTTTGGATCCCTACAAAATATATAGGACCTAGTTCTTTAAATACATTTTGCCTTATTGTCCAAACACCAACCAATAATCCTAAACATTTAAATTAAATGCATGGCACATTTTAGCTCACATTACCTTAACCCCATTTGTGATCCATATATATTTTTTCATGAAATCAAGGTAAAAACATTCGCACAAAGTAAAATACGTACAACAATTTCACACCTTTAGCAAACAAAGCCCTAAGGTATGCAATAACAATTGAAGATAACCTTCATTTGCAACAATTTATCTGCTGCTGCAGTTGTGATTTCAAAGCGTTCACGGATGATGGTGGGCGTGATGATGTCCTAGTTATAACTGTGATAGTATATCTTTTAAGAGCTCGTACGAGGGGGGTGGCAAAAAATATTGAATTTTATTATGAAGCCAAAGATAGGCAACACTACTTTCGTTTGCATTTGAATATAAAGGAAGTTTAGCATATGTTTTGTATTTGCAGAAGGCGTTCATTTATTTGCGTTTAACTCAAAGGCACGAGAAGATAGCAGAAAGGATATTTTGTTGGGTTTTTTACGTTTTATCTCTCTCTCTCTGTCTCGCGGTAAGAAATTCTTTTTAACCTTGATGTGGTTTATAGTGACCCAAAGGCTGTGAACTAGATTTCATGGCGGGATAAATAATAACATCAACTTTGACCAAAGTCATATTTTAAACTTGCCTTTGGCTTTGTCAGCAAATGAGTCTGGTTTTAGGTCACACGGCGTATGTGAGTGGGTGTTATCGTTAGGAAATGTAGGTGTCTGCGTTAGGAAATTTTGGTCTTGGCAAAGGTAAAAGGCCTGCAGGTTAGTCACATTTTAATTGCATGTTTTTACCTTTGAACTGCATGAAATTCATTTTTGAGACATGATTCACTTTCCAAAAAACAAAAAAAAAAAGAAATATTTGTTGGATGTGAGAATATTTGGTTAATTATATTTTTAAATCTTCTTAATTAAAACTCAACATCCTCCATCAAACTAATGTTAAAAATTGCATTTTGTTTTTTTTTACCAAAACTTCGTGCATCGAACGAAAATTTAAAACTTCCAAGTTTTTTACATTATTCATGTTTCTCCATTTTCGGAAAGAATAGAACCGAGGAGAATATTATGAAAAGCGTTGCACAATGAATCCACATTCAACTTTTTTCTGCAAAACTACTTCAACATCTTAATTTATTAACCCCGAATATCAAATTTCAGAATTTAAGCTCTATCGGTTTTAAGCTTAACCCAATGCCAAATGTAGTAACATTTAGTACACATATCCAAAGCAATGTACATCTCTCCATCCAATACATCAATAGTGATTAAAAACTGGTACCATTTAGTACTTTTCGTACAATTATGGTACACATTTCAAAAACCACCTCCATATCTCTATTCCAGATATTAATAGAAAGAATTAGAAACGTTAACACCAAATTTGAGGATTCCAGCCCTATTCCTCACCTAATACCAAATTTAGTACATTTTAGTACTTTTCGTACAAACATGGGACGCATTTCCAAAGCACCGCCAAATCTCAAACACAGAAACGAACAGTTATCTAAATATCAAATTTCATCATCTTATCTCCATCCCTCCAACCAATACAAAGTACTTTTTGAACAATTATGGTACGTATTTCCCAAACCACTTCCATATGTCCAGACTACATATGAACAGCGACCCCGGATTTCTAGCACTATCTGTTCGAAATTCCAAAGTTTGATATTGCGGCTCTATCCCTTGTCTCAATACGAAATTTAGTACTATTTAGTACTTTACATACAATCATAGTACGCATTTCCAAATCAACCTCACTATCTCAATTCTTAAAACCAATATAGATCTTCATATAAAAACTGAGGATTCAAGTCACAAATAAGTCACCTAATAAACACCTCCTTGTATCAATTTCAGATACGAGCAGAGACCTTAATATCAAATTTGACGGTTTTAGCCATATTCCTTCACTCAATACTAAATTTAATACCATTTAGTACTTTTCGTGCAATTATAGTATAGTCTTCCAAAACTACCTCCATATCTTAACCACAGACACCAAAAACGACATTTATATAAAACTTTTAATTTCCGGTCTATTCCTTCGCCCAATGCCAAATTTAGTACTACTTAGTACTACAATTATCGTATACATTTCCAAAACCACATTTATATCTCAATTCCATCTACCAACAGAGACCTCAATATTAAAGTTTATGATTCCAGTCATATTCCTTTGCCAGATACCAAATGTACTCGTTGTACCATTTAGTACTGTTCGTACAATTATGGTACAAATTTCCGAAACAACTTCCCTATGTCCAGGCTATACATGAAAAGCTACCCAATACTAAATTTCAGATTGCAAGCAATATATTTTTACCCAATTACAAAGTTTACCAAATATAGTACTATTTAGTACTTTTTGAGAACTTTTAGTACATATTTCTAAACCAAATATTTCTTATAATCCTACCACCAATAAATGGTGACCCCAATACAAAATTTCAGCTTCATCCGTTCACCCTAAACCAAACAGTTTAGAAATAAGTACAATTTAGTACAGTTCGCACAGTGGGTACACATTTTTGAAACCACCTATGTATATCAAATTGATTGTCATACCAAATTTCGAGTTTTTAGCTCTATCCATTTACAGAAAACCAAATGCTACCATTTTAGAGATTTAGTACCATTTTAGAACATTTCATAACATTAAAGTTCGAATTTCAAAAACCCCTTTGGTACATCTATCCTGACCTAAAAGTTCGAATTTTCAAAAACTCTTTGGCACATCTATCCTGCACTCCATTAATGACTCTCATTCCAAATTTCAAAATTCCAGCTTCTTCCGCTAACCCTATCATCAATCAAACTCTCCCTAATTTAGTATCATTTAGTACAGTTCACACACTTAGTACACATTTTCAAAATCATCTTAGTATATTAAACTTACTTCTCAACCTTGATTCTCATACCAAATTTTAAGTTTTTAGCTCTATCCGTCCACATAATACCAAATGGTACCATTTTTGCAGTTTAGTACCATTTAAGAACATTTCGTAACCTGAAAGTTCGAATTTCCAAAAACCCTTTGGTACATCTATCCTGCACTCCATCAGTAACTCTCATTCCAATTTTCAATAAAATGGTATGAAAGGTCATCCCGTTTATCCAATAAAAAGTATTGTATTATTTTAGTACTTTTCGTATCCTTTTAGTACGAATTTAAAAAAACCCCAGCCTACTCACCAAGATTGACTGTCGTGCAAAATTTCAAGATTCTAGCTTCAGCCGTATATTCAGCTATATATTCGATTAGTCAGTTTTTCACTACTCCAAGTTTGCGGTTCCTTGTTTTCATGGTTTTCCCCTCCCATTTTCCCTTTCGACTGAAATTCAGATATTAAAAAACAATCTCCAATATCCCCCTTCATTAAACTGACATTCAAACTGTCAGAAAATTCAATTATTCCCAGTGGTTTGTGTGTGGGTTTTTCACTTTCATTTTTTTCTTTCTCTTCTACCCACATGACCTTAATTTCCCATAAGCCTGCAGAAAAAGCCTCAAGAGAAACATGTGGTTAACAAACAAATCCTTATTTTGGTTTTCGGAGAGAAAAAAAAATACGAACGAAAATCGGAGCAAAGATTTAAATAATTAACCACAATTTGTTGTTCTTCTCAGAAAAAAAGAGAAGAGAAAAAAATGAACGAAAATGAATTTGGTAAGGCAACAAATCCTTTTATGTCCCCATTTCGGTGTCATGCCTACCCTGCTAATTATCCACATAGAAAGTTGTGGTATTTCTTGTTACCGTTTCGTTTTGATTCTTTTTTTGTTTTTATGATCTGCTAAGGTGAGGTTAGATTGAATCTGGGTAACCCGTTTTCCCTTCTTTAGATTTGTTGCCATTTTTTCCGTTTTTTTGATGCTGTTGTGGTTATCTTCTTCTTCCTTTGCAAATGTTTGTTTTCTTTTCCTTTTTGCCACACAAACACACACAGAAAATGTGTGAACTCATTTTTGTTCGCCATAAGTATGCCATGACACATGGGGTAGAGGTATCCCACAAAAAAAAAAACATTCTGCAACTTTCACTGTTATTTGAATAATTGCAAGCATACACTTAGGCGTTAAAGCCATTTTCAGGTTTTTGTTTTTATGCAGTGACATTTTTGTGTAAGCTCATTTAGCCCAAGCACGCCAAGCACCAGCAAGGCAAATGTTGCATAAACCCTAAACAAAAGGAAATACAAGGAAGCAGCAGTGGAAAAGCAAATACATTTACAGGGAAAACAAATACAATAGGGAAGGGGAGGACATAGGCCTAGACCACCAGCGCAGACCAGCACAAACACTTTTAAACATTCAGGGGAGAAAAGTGTAAAAACGCACACAACCAACACCACTAAACAAACCACAACCACACTTTCCAAAAAAAGGACAATTACTTGCATAGACATGGAAAAAAAAATAAACGCAGGATGCGAGGGGTGTGCAAAGGTATGCCAATTTTTAAGATCAATTTTATTAAAGTAGGAAAAGTTTTTTGGCTTTTTTGTTTGGGATACCAAGTATTTTCTTGTTGCAAAATGGTCGGGCTTAATTCTTTTATTGTTGTTTTTATATAAACCACGTTGGTTTATAAGTGGAGAACGATGGTAATGTCTATTAGGGGGTAAGGCAGGGAATAACTAGGTTTCGGAAATAGCAACCAATCCTCACCAATCAATCAGTTCCCTTGTTTTTTGTCTAGGATATTTTCCCCAGAAGTTATTTTAAAACTAACTTCTACGACAAAAAAAAAACATTTTTTACCCAAGTGATGAGATCGTAAGCTCAATAGAAGAGGAACCACAGAATTAAATAAAACTAAAATTCTTCTGGAAAATCCTCTAAATCTTACAACCGCACTCATAAACAATTTTCTTTCTCCATATGTCTCCACTTGTTATGCTTTGGGAAATTTTATATCAAAGACCAAAAGAGTTATCAAAATTTTAAAAATTCGTTTTCAAGGGCTATAGATACTTTCAACGCGGATTCTCTAATAATTTTCAAAAGTCAAAATAGCCATCAAATTTTTCTTTTTTATGGAATATCAAACATAAGTTTTTAAAACAATTTTTAACATTATTAACAAATTCGACTTGACTTGGATTTTTTTTTTTGAAGATTTTTTTTCTAAAAAAAAAACATAGGAATTTAAAAATTAAAAAATTTTAATCGACCCAAAGGTCTCATCAATCAATTTTAATATTATTTTCAGAGGCCAACCAACAAAAAGACCTACGAATTGTATTTTAACAAACATTTTTTCTAGGACCAACATTGATTTTTTTGAGATCTTTTTCTTATCAAAAATCGGAAAACACTCCACTTTGATTTTTTGTAGATTACTTTACCAAAATAACAAATGCTTTACCAGGGGTTTGAAATACAGGGATGAAATAACTGTAACCAACTTCAGACTGCTGTCATTTCTAAGCCCCTCGTCCGACAGCTGTTAAAATTATTCCAGTGACAGCTCATTATGTTGTTTACTAGCGTACAAAAACATTTTGATGAGAATTTTCCAGAAAAAGAGTTATTCGTGATGGAATTCAAGCGTGATATTGGGATTTCTTTATATTTGGCTGGAAAAACACAAGTGGCTATCGTTAGAGCACTCCAGCATTTAAATGTGAATAAATCTTCTTGATCTCGTACCAACCCTCGTTACCGTGATACTGGTAGCGTAGGCCGACGTCAAAGAAAGGGGACGAAAGAAAACAGCAACATCAGCAGAAATGGTTCAAAAAGTTAAGAAGCGACATGATAGAAATCCGTGTCGCAGTGGCCGAAAATTGGTTCGTGAGCTGAATATATCGCAACATTCCATTCGTCAAATATTGAAAAATGAACTCGGGGTAAAGCCATTTAAAATTCAAAAAGTGCAAGAACTTACACCGCAACAGAAAGAAAATAGACCGAAAGGAGCTAAATAGTTGCTTCGCTTGGCCGAAAGTCGAGAACTGCCGAATTTGGTTTTCTCCGATGAGAAAACATTCGTTGTCCTGCAGTTTGTAAACAAACAAAATGATCGTGTTTACTTGCCAAAGAGGTCAGCTGAAAATGTGCACCTTCGGTTGGCCATCAGAACTCAAGCGCCGGCCATGGTAATAGTGAGGGCCGCCATAACAGCCGATGGTCGCTCTTCGCTCGTATTAATCGACCGTGGCATCAGAATAAATGCCGCAAATATATGCTCGGAGGTGTGTTAAAGCCTTGGGCACGCAAACATTTTGGCCACTGACCATGGACATTCCAACAGGACATCGCACTCAGCACTCGCCACACAAGAGGGGTTACAAAATAAGGTTCCTCGTTTCATTTCCAACGCACAATGGCCACCAAAATCTCCGGATACCAATCCGTTGGACTATTGTGTCTGGAGTATTTTGGAAAGCAAGGTTGACACTAAAAACTAACAAACTATCGATCACCTCAAGCTAGTTCTTCGCCGGGAATACGCCATAATACCGCAGAGCAACATTCGAGCAGAGTGTCACGGTTTTATTGGCCGTTTGAAGGCCATAATTCGTGCCAAAGGTGACCAATTCGAACAAATCTAAACTTATTCTAAAATTTGATGCTATTTCCGACATATTTTGCTTTCATTCAATAAAATATAAAAAAATGTTAAAATTATGGCGTTTGACATTGTTGCAGTTTTTTTCTCATGCTGTATATCGGCCAACCCCTTCTGATACCTCACGTTATATGGGGGCCACACCAAAACGTGGACCTATAATTACAATGTTTCGCCACACGAACTAGGACCCATTATGACCCACAAATACCAATTTTTAGACAAATCCGTGAAAAAATGTGGCAAAAAAAACTAAAATACCGAGTATCGGGAGGTACCTTTATATGGGGGCTATACCACAACGTGGACCTATACATACAATGTTTTGCCACACGCTCAGGGACCCGTTATGACCTACAAATACCAGACAAATCCGAGAAAAAATGTGGCATAAATCATCAAAATACCGAATATCGGGAGGTACCGTTATATGGGGACTTTACCAGAACGTGGACCGATATATCTCATTTTCAATACCAACCATCCTAGACACAATGCAAATAGCTCTGCTAAATTTTGGCGCTCTACGTCAAATATTGTGGGCTGTATCGTGATTTCAACAGACAGACAGACAGACGGACAGACAGACAGACAGAAGGACATCGTTAAATCCACTTAGAATTTTATGCTGATCATGAATATATGTACTTTATGGGGTCTAAGACGAATATTTAAGGATGTTACAAATGGAATGTCAAAGTTAATATACCCTCCTTTCCAAGGTGGAGGGTATAAAAATGGTCAAGGCGATAGGTATTCGCTTTTCTGGATTTTGCCATCCGAAGATTTGAAATATATGTTAAGAAATTTGTTAAGGGAGCCATCAATGTGGATTTTTTAAGAAATTTTGCCAAGAAGCCATTAAGATTATTTTTATAAGAGATTTTGTTAAAGAGCCATTGAATTTTTCACGAAACATCCACGCGGATTTTTGGCATTTTCAGAAAATTTTGAACAATTTACAGAAACTTGTTTTCAAGGTCTAACAGAGCCTCCCATCTTTATATATAATATTTATCAAGGTCCAGCCAACATAAATTCTGTTAGGAGATTTTGACGAGGAGCCATCCAACGTGAAGTTATTGAGAAATTAACCACCCTTAGTTAGTTTTGTCAAGAATTTTCTTCGAGAACCAACAGAAACGTCAACATAATTTAAGAATTGAAGCAGACTTCAAATTAGAATTTTTTCGAACAATTTTCAAGGACCAATAGAGATATCAGGGTATATTTTTGAATTTTGTTTTGGTAGAATATTATAAGACATATTTTGAAGGATGTCGGTTAAAAGTTTAATATACATATCCAAAGAAGTTGTTATGGGTTTTCAAATGCTCTTTTTTTCCATATTGCAAGAATATTTTTTGAAAGGATATAAAAAATGCAAAAATCTATTATTAAAAAAATTTGGAGGAGCTTTTAAAAGAAGTTTTTCAAGGATCAACCGAAGGGGACTTTAGTATTAAAACACTGTTTTTGCGAAATGTTTTAAACACTTATTCACAGATTTTGTGGCAGCTTTAATCATTTTTTTCAAACACCATCCTAAGCCAGGAGAGTCGATTTTGTTAAGAATCAAATTCCAAAGATCTAACGACCCTCAATGAAGGACATTTGAAGGCAATTTTTCCGCATTACAACTCCCTCATAGATATACCCCATGGTTATTGCATATGCGCCATCAATTAATTACAGAAACTCCGCAACGACCCCCCGTTAATGATTTCTACAGGATTAAGCTTTTTTTGTGTCTGTGTTGGTATTTCGGTTTAATTATTGTCGTTTTTGTTTCCGTTTCCCTTTTTTCTGCACTGCCTCACACATTTCCCCGCAGCGAAGGTATTATTGTTGTGTGTATGTGTTCGTGTGAGTTTGACAGCCATTGCCTGCTGTGGTAACCACACCATTCGCTCACACACACATACCCACACACAATTACATTTAAACCAAAAGTGCAGGCCTCAATGGTATCCTGGTGGTTTCTATTGTTCCTGTAAAATTATGTAAATGTCAGTGTGTGTGTGGGTATGAAAGTGTTTGCGGGTTTTCTGTATTTGTTTAGCCTAATTTCATATTATGTGTGTATACGTGTGTTTGTGTACGCTGCATAAAACCATTATATGCACCAAGCCCATATGTATGCTGCACAACAACAACAAAAGCAACCAACAATCATGAATCTTAGCTCTTGGAATTTATTTTTAATGATGGGGTAGCAGTGTGATGACTGGGATGCGGCAGTGATTAAGTTCTGTTGGCTGAAAAACATCCGTGCCGGTTGAACAAGAAAGAGAGCCAAGTACCTGGGGGAAGGGAGACAAAAACCCCTTTTAACTAAAGTTCAAATGACCCAAAAGCCTCGATTCTCATTTCATCGTCAGGTGTTTCATTTCGTTTTCATTCAGCCAATCGAGGACAGTGGTTTCGAGGGGAGATTTCTGAATGTCCCCTGGAATACAGAAAAATTTATAGACTGGCTGAAGACAGGCCGCCCCAGAAGTCTATATGGACGACGTGATGTCAGGCGGGCCACGAACTTTAGGTATATTCCATAGATTCACCATCTCACCCCCTAGCCCTCAATAACGACTCACTGGTCTCTCGGCCCCACCATATCGACTCAATATATCAGTATCGACTCTCGGGCCACTAGGTCGTCTATTTTCGACGATATCGACTCACTGGGCCACTAGCTCGTCTATATCGACGATGTCGACTCACTGCCCACCAGCTCATCTATATCGACTCACAGGACCGCCAGCTCGTCTATATCGACGATATCGAATCACAGGACCGCCAGCTCGTCTATATCGACGATATCGACTCACTCGCCCACCAGCTCGTCTATATCGACGATATCGACTCACTCGCCCATCAGCTCGTCTATATCGACGATATCGACTCACTCGCCCACCAGCTCGTCTATATCGACGATATCGACTCCCTGGGTCACTAGCTCGTCTATATCGACGATAACGACTCCCTGGGTCACTAGCTCGTCTATATCGACGATATCGACTCCCTGGGTCACTAGCTCGTCTATATCGACGATATCGACTCCCTGGGTCACTAGCTCGTCTATATCGACGATATCGACTCACTGGGCCACCAGCTCGTCTATATCGACGATATCGACTCACTGGGCCACCAGCTCGTCTATATCGACGATATCGACTCACTGGGCCACCAGCTCGTCTATATCGACGATATCGACTCACTGGGCCACCAGCTCGTCTATATCGACGATATCGACTCACTGGGCCACCAGCTCGTCTATATCGACGATATCGACTCACTGGCCCACCAGCTCGTCTATATCGACGATATCGACTCACTGGCCCACCAGCTCGTCTATATCGACGATATCGACTCATTGGCCCACCAGCTCGTCTATATCGACGATATCGACTCACTGGCCCACCAGCTCGTCTATATAGACGATATCTACTCACTGGCCCACCAGCTCGTCTATATCGACGATATCGACTCACTGGCTCACCAGCTCGTCTATATCGACGATATCGACTCACTGGCCCACCAGCTCGTCTATATCGACGATATCGACTCACTGGCCCACCAGCTCGTCTATGTCGACGATATCGACTCACTGGCCCACCAGCTCGTCTATATCGACGATATCGACTCACTGGCCCACCAGGTCGCCTACATCGACGATATCGACTCACTGGCCCACCAGGTCGCCTACATCGACGATATCGACTCACTGGCCCACCAGCTCGTCTATATCGACGATATCGACTCACTGGCCCACCAGCTCGTCTATATCGACGATATCGACTCATTGGCCCACCAGCTCGTCTATATCGACGATATCGACTCACTGGCCCACCAGCTCGTCTATATAGACGATATCTACTCACTGGCCCACCAGCTCGTCTATATCGACGATATCGACTCCCTGGGTCACTAGCTCGTCTATATCGACGATAACGACTCCCTGGGTCACTAGCTCGTCTATATCGACGATATCGACTCCCTGGGTCACTAGCTCGTCTATATCGACGATATCGACTCCCTGGGTCACTAGCTCGTCTATATCGACGATATCGACTCACTGGGCCACCAGCTCGTCTATATCGACGATATCGACTCCCTGGGTCACTAGCTCGTCTATATCGACGATATCGACTCCCTGGGTCACTAGCTCGTCTATATCGACGATATCGACTCACTGGGCCACCAGCTCGTCTATATCGACGATATCGACTCACTGGGCCACCAGCTCGTCTATATCGACGATATCGACTCACTGGGCCACCAGCTCGTCTATATCGACGATATCGACTCACTGGGCCACCAGCTCGTCTATATCGACGATATCGACTCACTGGGCCACCAGCTCGTCTATATCGACGATATCGACTCACTGGCCCACCAGCTCGTCTATATCGACGATATCGACTCACTGGCCCACCAGCTCGTCTATATCGACGATATCGACTCATTGGCCCACCAGCTCGTCTATATCGACGATATCGACTCACTGGCCCACCAGCTCGTCTATATAGACGATATCTACTCACTGGCCCACCAGCTCGTCTATATCGACGATATCGACTCACTGGCTCACCAGCTCGTCTATATCGACGATATCGACTCACTGGCCCACCAGCTCGTCTATATCGACGATATCGACTCACTGGCCCACCAGCTCGTCTATGTCGACGATATCGACTCACTGGCCCACCAGCTCGTCTATATCGACGATATCGACTCACTGGCCCACCAGGTCGCCTACATCGACGATATCGACTCACTGGCCCACCAGGTCGCCTACATCGACGATATCGACTCACTGGCCCACCAGCTCGTCTATATCGACGATATCGACTCACTGGCCCACCAGCTCGTCTATATCGACGATATCGACTCACTGGCCCACCAGCTCGTCTATATCGACGATATCGACTCACTGGCCCACCAGCTCGTCTATATCGACGATATCGACTCACTGGCCCACCAGCTCGTCTATATCGACGATATCGACTCACTGGCCCACCAGCTCGTCTATATCGACGATATCGACTCACTGGCCCACCAGCTCGTCTATATCGACGATATCGACTCACTGGCCCACCAGCTCGTCTATATCGACGATATCGACTCACTGGCCCACCAGCTCGTCTATATCGACGATATCGACTCACTGGCCCACCAGCTCGTCTATATCGACGATATCGACTCACTGGCCCACCAGCTCGTCTATATCGACGATGTCGATTCACAGGCCCACCAGCTCGTCTATATCGACGATGTCGACTCACTGGCCCACCAGCTCGTCTATATCGACGATGTCGACTCACTGGCCCACCAGCTCGTCTATATCAACGATGTCGACTCACTGGTCCACCAGCTCGTCTACATCGACGATATCGACTCACTGGTCCACCAGCTCGTCTACATCGACGATATCGACTCACTGGGCCACCAGCTCGTCTATATCGACGATATCGGCTCACTGGCCCTGTAGCTCACCTAATTCGACTGACTAGCAATCCAAGTCGCCCACATCGACTCACTGGGCCACCAGCTTGTTTATGTCGACGATATCGACTCACTGGGCCACCACCTCGTCTAATTGACGATATCGACTCACTGGGTAACAAGCTCGTCTATATCGACGATATCGACTCACTGGCCCACCAGCTCGTCTATATCGACGATGTCGATTCACAGGCCCACCAGCTCGTCTATATCGACGATGTCGACTCACTGGCCCACCAGCTCGTCTATATCGACGATGTCGACTCACTGGCCCACCAGCTCGTCTATATCAACGATGTCGACTCACTGGTCCACCAGCTCGTCTACATCGACGATATCGACTCACTGGGCCACCAGCTCGTCTATATCGACGATATCGACTCTCTGGCCCTGTAGCTCACCTAATTCGACTGACTAGCAATCCAAGTCGCCCACATCGACTCACTGGGCCACCAGCTTGTTTATGTCGACGATATCGACTCACTGGGCCACCACCTCGTCTAATCGACGATATCGACTCACTGGGTAACAAGCTCGTCTATATCGACCATATCTACACACTGGGTCACCAGCTGGACTATATCGACGACATCACCTCACTTTCCCTGTAGCTCACCTACATCGACTGATTGGCAATCCAAGTCGCCCACATCGACTCACTAGCCCTCCAGCTCCATTATTCCTGTCTGTATGGGATCGGTACCTCTAATAATCCATATTCTGTGAGAATATCCATGAAAAGAGTTGCGCTATTCCACTGTTATTATGAATTGCCTTTCTTTTCCCTCTCTTTCAAAACCCACTGCCCTTTCTTACAACTTTCGCACCACTTTTACACCCGCTTATTCTGTCTTTCCGTTTACGTTTAACCATAAAACAAAGCCTGTCATTTCTGGGCTACATTTGGAGAGGAGAAGAAAAAAAGCGCAGACCAAACCATAACCGAAGTGATGAAAACACTGGAGTTGCGTTGTGAAAGCGAACTACCAAAACTGCATGCATGAAGGGATGTCCCCCCCTCCCACAAAAACACCAGGATGCAGAGGAAAAAGTGAAAACAAAAGGACATGACTGGCAAACCGGGGAATAGATTTTATATTTATATATATAAATAATAAAGCATAATGTTAGGCTGTCAGCCATCTCAGCCACACACAATGGCTTACTGGGATTCCATTTAACAAGGAAGTGGAAAAAACGAGAGAGAGAGAGAGAGCGAAAAAGAAAATCGAGTAAATCCCAGTTGGGATTTTGTCTATACCGGTTTTGTTTCGCAGCTGTCCTGAAATGAACAAAACAAAAAGTAAATCTTACGCCATAAAAATGTGAACCCGTAATGGCAAATGAAAACAAAAACCCGGTGAGGAGGTAGAGGGGTGGAGAAAAACTATCCAATTTTTTTGTATATTGTTGGCTTTTCACACTTTTTATCCGGGAGATTTGTGCTTTGCCGGTTGTCACCATTGTTTCGTACTAATAACACAAAAAGTGTGACAAGTGTTGCATATCATGTAGGCGCTGTCAACAAAAGTTACTCTGTGTGTAGCATAAAGACATGGATGACATGAATTGTTTTAGTTTATAATGTCATCCGACGCCAGACAATAGAGCGAGGGAGATGTATGTGTGTTTAACTGCGGATTATGTCGGGTGTCAGGATTAATTAAAATACAATGATATATTTTTTTTAATATTGAAAAATTGGGTTTGTGGTCCATTAAAGTTTTTAAATCAGGTTATGTAAAATGTGCAGATATTCAGATATTATTTTTCACGGACCAACAGCAGATGCTGGTGTTCCTCCACAAAGATACAAGGGCTCGACATTTTCAGCACATTTCACCTGTTTCGGAGACTTTAACAATACTCCCTCAGGCTCCATCAGCCTTTAGCTCGTATATAGAGACTCCCTGGCCCACCAGCTCGTCTATAAAGACTCCCTCAGCCTTCAGCTCGTCTATACAGACTTCCTGGCCTCCCAGCTCCTCTTTAGAGACTCCTTGGCGCTTCAGCTCGTCTATAGAGACGCCCTGGCCTTCAGCTCGCCTATAGAGACTCCCTGGCTCACCAGCTCGTCTATAGAGACTCCCTGGCTCACCAGCTCGTCTATAGAGACTCCCTGAGCCTTCAGCTCGTCTACAGACACTCCCTCAGCCTTCAGCTCGTCTATAGAGACTCCCTGACGCTTCAGCTCGTCTATAGATACTCCCTGAGCCTTCAGCTCGTATATAGATACTCCCTGAGCCTTCAGCTCGTCTATAGAGACACCCTGAGCCTTCATCTCGTCTATAGAGACTCCCTGAGCCTTCATCTCGACTATAGAGACTCCCTGAGCCTTCAGCTCGTCTATAGAGACTCCCTGAGCCTTCCGCTCGTCTATAGAGACTCTCTGAGCCTTCAGCTCGTCTATAGAGACTCCCTGAGCCTTTAGCTCGTCTATAGAGACTCCCCGAGCCTTCAGCTCGTCTATAGAGACTCCCTGAGCCTTCAGCTCGTCTATAGAGACTCCCTGAGCCTTCAGCTCGTCTATAGAGACTCCCTGAGCCTTCAGCTCGTCTATAGAGACTCCCTGAGCCTTCAGCTCGTCTATAGAGACTCCCTGAGCATTTTGCTCGTCCATAGAGACTCCCTCAGCCTTCAGCTCGTCCATAGAGACTCCCTGAGCCTTCAGCTCGTCCATAGAGACTCCCTCAGCCTTCAGCTCGTCTATAGAGACTCCCTGGCTTGCAGCTCGTCTATGGAGACTCCCTGGCCTTCAGCTCGTCTATAGAGACTCCCTAGCCTTCCGCTCGTCTATAGAGACTCCCTCAGCCTTCAGCTCGTCTATAGAGACTCCCTCAGCCTTCAGCTCGTCTATAGAGACTCCCTCAGCCTTCAGCTCGTCTATAGAGACTCCCTCAGCCTTCAGCTCGTCTATAGAGACTCCCTCAGCCTTCAGCTCGTCTATAGAGACTCCCATGCCCACCAGCTCGTCTGTAGAGACTTCCTGGCCCACCAGCTCGTCTGTAGAGACTTCCTGGCCCACCAGCTCATCTATAGAGACTTCCTGGCCCACCAGCTCGTCTATAGAGACTCCCTGGCCCACCAGCTCGTCTATAGAGACTCCCTGGCCCACCAGCTCGTCTATAGAGACTCCCTGGCCCACCAGCTCGTCTATAGAGACTCCCTGGCCCACCAGCTCGTCTATAGAGACTCCCTGGCCCACCAGCTCGTCTATAGAGACTCCCTGGCCCACCAGCTCGTCTATAGAGACTCCCTGGCCCACCAGCTCGTCTATAGAGACTCCCTGGCCCACCAGCTCGTCTATAGAGACTCCCTCAGCCTTCAGCTCGTCTATAGAGACTCCCATGCCCACCAGCTCGTCTGTAGAGACTTCCTGGCCCACCAGCTCATCTATAGAGACTTCCTGGCCCACCAGCTCGTCTATAGAGACTCCCTGGCCCACCAGCTCGTCTATAGAGACTCCCTGGCCCACCAGCTCGTCTATAGAGACTCCCTGGCCCACCAGCTCGTCTATAGAGACTCCCTGGCCCACCAGCTCGTCTATAGAGACTCCCTGGCCCACCAGCTCGTCTATAGAGACTCCCTGGCCCACCAGCTCGTCTATAGAGACTCCCTGGCCCACCAGCTCGTCTATAGAGACTCCCTGGCCCACCAGCTCGTCTATAGAGACTCCCTGGCCCACCAGCTCGTCTATAGAGACTCCCTGGCCCACCAGCTCGTCTATAGAGACTCCCTGGCCCACCAGCTCGTCTATAGAGACTCCCTGGCCCACCAGCTCGTCTATAGAGACTCCCTGGCCCACCAGCTCGTCTATAGAGACTCCCTGGCCCACCAGCTCGTCTATAGAGACTCCCTGGCCCACCAGCTCGTCTATAGAGACTCCCTGGCCCACCAGCTCGTCTATAGAGACTCCCTGGCCCACCAGCTCGTCTATAGAGACTCCCTGGCCCACCAGCTCGTCTATAGAGACTCCCTGGCCCACCAGCTCGTCTATAGAGACTCCCTGGCCCACCAGCTCGTCTATAGAGACTCCCTGGCCCACCAGCTCGTCTATAGAGACTCCCTGGCCCACCAGCTCGTCTGTAGAGACTCCCTGGCCCACCAGCTCGTCTGTAGAGACTCCCTGGCCCACCAGCTCGTCTATAGAGACGCCCTGGCCTTCAGCTCGTCTATAGAGACTCCCTGGCTCACCAGCTCGTCTGTAGAAACTCCCTGGCCCACCAGCTCGTCTATAGAGACTCCCTGGCCCACCAGCTCGTCTATAGAGACTCACTGGCCAGTCAGCTCGTCTATAGAGACTCCCTGGCCCACCAGCTCGTCTATAGAGACTCCCTGGTCTTTAGCTCGTCTATAGAGACTCCCTGGCTCACCAGCTCGTCTATAGAGACTCCCTGGCTCACCAGCTCGTCTATAGAGACTCACTGGCAATTAGCTCGTCTATAGAGACTCCCTGGCCCACCAGCTCGTCTGTAGAAACTCCCTGGCCCACCAGCTCGTCTATAGAGACTCACGGGCCAGTCAGCTCGTCTATAGAGACTCACTGGCCAGTCAGCTCGTCTATAGAGACTGCCTGGCCCACCAGCTCGTCTATAGAGACTCACTGGCCAGTCAGCTCGTCTATAGAGACTCACTGGCCAGTCAGCTCGTCTATAGAGACTCACTGGCCAGTCAGCTCGTCTATAGAGACTCACTGGCCAGTCAGCTCGTCTATAGAGACTCACTGGCCAGTCAGCTCGTCTATAGAGACTCCCTGGCTCACCAGCTCGTCTATAGAGACTCCCTGGCTCACCAGCTCGTCTATAGAGACTACCTGAGCCTTCAACTCGTCCATAGAGACTCCCTGAACCTTCAGCTCGTCCATAGAGACTCCCTCAGCCTTCAGCTCGTCTATAGAGACTCCCTCAGCCTTCAGCTCGTCTATAGAGACTCCCTGAGCCTTCAGCTCGTCTATAGGAACTCCCTGAGCCTTCAGCTCGTCTATAGAGATTCCCTGAGCCTTCAGCTCGTCTATAGAGACTCCCTGACCCTTCAGCTCGTCTATAGAGACTCCCTGAGCCTTCAGCTCGTCTATAGAGACTCCCTGAGCCTTCAGCTCGTCTATAGAGACTCCCTGAGCCTTCAGCTCGTCTATAGAGACTCCCTGAGCCTTCAGCTCGTCTATAGAGACTCCCTGAGCCTTCAGCTCGTCTATAGAGACTCCCTGAGCCTTCAGCTCGTCTATAGAGACTCCCTGAGCCTTCAGCTCGTCTATAGAGACTCCCTGAGCCTTCAGCTCGTCTATAGAGACTCCCTGAGCCTTCAGCTCGTCTATAGAGACTCCCTGAGCCTTCAGCTCGTCTATAGAGACTCCCTGAGCCTTCAGCTCGTCTATAGAGACTCCCTGAGCCTTCAGCTCGTCTATAGAGACTCCCTGAGCCTTCAGCTCGTCTATAGAGACTCCCTGAGCCTTCAGCTCGTCTATAGAGACTCCCTGAGCCTTCAGCTCGTCTATAGAGACTCCCTGAGCCTTCAGCTCGTCTATAGAGACTCCCTGAGCCTTCAGCTCGTCTATAGAGACTCCCTGAGCCTTCAGCTTGTCTATAGAGACTCACTGAGCCTTCAGCTCGTCTATAGAGACTGCCTGAGCCTTCAGCTCGTCTATAGAGACTCCCTGAGCCTTCAGCTCGTCTATAGAGACTCCCTGAGTCATCAGCACGTCTATAGAGACTCCCTGATCCTTCAGCTCGTCTATAGAGACTCCCTGATCCTTCAACTCGTCTATAGAGACTCCCTGGCCCACCAGCTCGTCTATAGAGACTCCCTGGCCCACCAGCTCGCCTATAGAGACTCCCTGGCCCACCAGCTCGTCTATAGAGACTCCCTGGCCCACCAGCTCGTCTATAGAGACTCACTGGGCCTTCAGCTCGTCTATTGCGAGTCACTGGCCCTCCAACTCGTCTATACAGACTACCTGAACACCCAGCTCGTCTATACAGACTCCCTGGCCTTCCAGCTCGTCTATACCGACTCCCTGGCCTCCCAGCTCGTCTATACAGACTACCTGAACACCCAGCTCGTCTATACAGACTCTCTGGCCTCCCAGCTCGTCTATTCCGACTCCCTGGCCTCCCAGCTCGTCTATACAGACTCCCTGGCCCTCCAGCTCGTCTATAGGGACTCCCTAAGCCTTCACTTCGTCTATAGAAACTTTTGGGGTCCTATACAGAGAACTACTGTTTTTTCCATATCTGTTTTTCCCCATCCCACACAGCTCCACTACATACAATCCCCTGTATCTAAAATACAGTTTAACATTAAAAATCCCATCGATTTCGCTTTTTTTCATTTGCCACCATAGAGTGTTGATTACATTTACCTTAACCCCCCCCCCCCCCACAACATATTTTCAATATAATATCATTTCAAATAATATCAGATCTTTGCTCAATAGCAGAGCTTCTACATATAACATTTTAAAGCGGTTATCACTTTATAATATGCCTTAAAATGTGTGTATACAGATACATATGTTTGTCTCTTTGAAATATGGCAAACACTTGAAGAAATTCAAACGTTTGTTAGCATATGTTAGGGCGCTTTGCCGTATTCATCTCCCTCCCTGCTCTCTCCCTCTAACTCACATACAAATATTTGCACTCGTTTGTTATTTGATTGTTGAAATATTGTTAGCTTTTCCAAGAAGAATTTCATCTGTCAATAAATGCCATGATTTTCAGTGTCTGTTTTTTTCACATTCTTTTATTGCATACTTTTAGGCTGTCTCAAATGCTTGTAGGCCCCCCAAAAGAAAGAAGAAAGAAATGGAAATCTTTTCAAGTCATACTTGCTGTGAATTAAAGGTCGAGACAGAGTGTGAGACAGAGAAGAAAATTTCCCTACGGAAATGAAAGGAAATGAATTTATGGCACAAGTTATTGGCAACAGCAACAAGAACAGCAACAACAACAGTTCTGTCATTGTTGTTTGTGGTGGCTCGTGGTGCTGATGTCTGTCTCTACGCTTCTTCGTCTTGTAGTTTTTCTCATTCATACGAATTTGACACGACCCAGCACATGTTGGGAGCCCATAACCACCAACCATATTTCACTGAACAACAACAACAGCGAGACAACGAACATCATCGAACATGGTGTGTTGTTTTCTGTCTTCAATGGATCTGTAAAGGCCATATTGTTGTTGTGGAAATCCAAATTTTGGTAGTTTTCAGAGCTGTTCTGCCTCGGTTATCTATTTACATGTCATGTTTGCATTGCCAGGTCTTGCTGTCTGCTAGCGGGATTGTAGTCATATTTTAGATATATTTTCAGTGCTATAGAGCTTGTACTGCGTACATTGGAGATTGTTGGCCATTAGGTTGAAATCAAAATTTTCGTAATTTTTTTATTTATTTCCATTTTTTCGTTTTATGAATCTTCGTTTCTTTTTTTATCCTTTTTTCTCCGGAGACCATGTGTTTGTCTTTTGTCTATCTGTCATGCCTTGTATAATTTATGCCCACAAGATGTCGTTTGACGGCAAGTTAAACAATTTGTAGAAAAAAATCTGACATTGCAATATTTTTCTCCTTAAATAAGCCCTTTTTTGAAATCATGCTTTCCTTTTTAAATATAAACCATATTTTTCATATATCTTTTTTCGTTCTCTCTTTTCAGGTATGTTACGAAGTGAAATCTAGCAAAATTCAGGTACTTTATAAATATGTGCTAAAACTGTTAACCGATGTTGAAGGCCAGCTAGGCCACAATAAAAATTCGAATCGCTCATAAATACAGATCCTTTGGCCGCGCTAGCTTTCTGACCCAGTTTTCAGCTCGTATATAGATCATAGGTTCTAAGGCGTGGTTTCAGCTTCATTCCAAGGATGCCTGGATATAGCTCGTCTGAGATCATCTATTAAAAACTCCCTTACTACCTGTCGTGTGCTCACTTATAGATAGGGCTCCTGGCTCGAGCTCGCCTGTATATAGGCTCTCTGACTGCCTTAGAAGAAGGTTTCATGACTTCTGAGCTCAGGTTTCTTATTCGTAGGCAAGTCAACTTCCAGCTCCAGGCTCGATCTCGCCTGTAGATAGGCTCCCTGTTCGTCTGGTCTTAGCTGACCTATGGATATGTTCCATGGCGGTTTAGTTCGACCGCTTTAGCTCACCTATAGATATGTTCCCTAACTTCGGCTTACATATTGAGGGGCTCCCTAACTTCATCTCGCCAATTGCTAACATCCCAGACTTCAGCTCGCCTATAGATAGGTTTCATGAGTTTAGGTTTATAGGCAAGCCAACCTATAGATGAGTTGATCGCCTGACTTGGGCCCTCCAGTAGATATGCTTCTTAGGCCTCTGGCTTGAACCCGAATAAGCTCCATGACCGTCTGGTTTTAACCCGTTCCCTAATTGACTGGCTTTATCTTGTCTAAATAGAGATTCTGAGGCCGCCTGGTAGGATAAGCTCCTTAACTTCCTAGCTTTACCTATCTTTAGTTTAGAAAATATCCAGAACCCATCATCAGCTCCTCTGTGGATCATTGATTCCCTGGCCCGACACCAGTTCCTCTGTGACCCATAGACTTCCTTGTCCGATGACAGTTTCTCTTGGACTGGACTCTAGACTGGACAGTTAATCTTGGACTGCACCTCTTGGACTTCCGACGACAGCTCCGCTATGGACTATATACTCACTGACCCAACGCCAGCTCCTCTGTGGACAAACCACTCCCTGGCTTGACAATAGTTCCTCTATTGACAATGGACACCCCGACCTAACACCAGCTCCTCTGTGGTACATAGACTCTCTGGCTCGACGACAGTTCCTCTATGGAACATGGACTCATTGGCCAACGCTAATTCTTCTATCGACTGTCTGGCTCGACAAAAATTCCTCTGTGGATCATGAATTCGCTGGCTCGACACCAGCTTCTATGTGGACCATAGACTCCTTGGCCCGATACAAGCTTCTTTATCAACTATGGGATGTATGGACCACAGGTCCCGTGGTCCACAGCATCTCTATGGATCATTGATCCCCCTTCCCACCGCCAGTTTCTCCGAAGACCATAGGTCCAGAGGTTATGGTCCTAAAGAGAAGCTGAAGGGGAGCAGTTTCTCTGTACTCCATAGATTCACTGATCCCCAGCCAGCTCTTCAAGGGGGCCAATGGATTCTATTGTCCTAAAGACGAGCTGAAGCGTGCTCATGTATTCTATGGTCCTAAAGAGTAGCTAAAAGGGCAGCATATACAAGATGAAGGGAGTTCATGCCCAATCTATGTTCATTGAAACGAGCTGAAGAGGCCCAAAGAGTATTTGGTACTAAAGACGAGGTAAACGCTTCTCATGGATTCTTTGGTCCATAAACAAGCTGAAAGTCCATTGGCAAAGTGGAGGGTTCATGGAGTCTACGGTCCTGAAGCCGAGGTATAGGGGACCCATGGAGTCTACGATTTTAAAAGCAAGCTAATAAAGTTTGGCGTATTGGTGTGTAGGCAGAGAATCTCATATATTGGCTATACGCTCTATGCCCTGAACAGCTTGTATTTGGAACATAGACTGGACCACTTTTTAGCTCATCTATGAGTCACAGATTTCATGACTCCTAATTACGCCTTTGTAACATTGACTCCCTTATCCCTTTAAGAAAATAGATTACCTAATTTTTTTTTAATCTACTACAAAAAACGCAAATTGTTCTATCTTGGGTTTACAGTTCGGATTTTCTCTCTCTGATTTTGTCATCCCCTCCTTAGTATCATAAAGTTTTGCTTTGGTAAAAACCACCAGTTTAATTTTATTTATTCAGTTGAAAAAAATGATGTTTTTTACGAAAGTTTTGATTTTTACAGGAAAAGCAATAATCCTCAATGAAAATACCAAAAAAACGAAAGGACACTCATACCTACCAATGAAAAAAGAGCAAAAGTTTCTTGTCAGTTTTCCCCCAAACTTTTTATTCTCTCTTTCAGACCAAGCCATTAAATGCATACAAATTTAATAATTTCATTTTTTACTATAGTTTTAATACTTTGTTCTGGCCCAAAGATAGCAAGCGCCCAGAATATACCTGGGCCAAACTGCAAACTAACATTTGTGGCTGAAAATAATCTGTGGCATAAAGATTGGAATAAAGTTTGTTTCGCACATCATAAAAAAAGTAAGAAAAAAACCGGCTTCCATACATGGGCGAATTAGTTGAATTGAAGAAAAAGAAGAGTTCGTTTGGGAATTGTTAAAACCAGACAGGTTTATTTTTTTATCACAGATAGTAAAACAAAAATAGAGATGAAATGAATGTTTAATACTATTTTAAATGAAAACTTCATGCCACTTTTTTTTCGTAGAAGCTTATCCTTAATTTGTGCATATTTTGAATATATGTTGCATACATAGAGGGGATTTAAGTCTGTCACAAAGTTTCCATTGGCCACATGACTATGAATTACATGTTTTGTGAAGTAGAACTCACTTCCCTTCTGTAAACAGTTTAATAAAAGTCACATAAAACTTAGTTTGTAATTAGAAGAATTAGTTTTGTCATAATAATCTCAAAGAATAAGTTTTTGAGTCATTAGTCATTTCAGTAAGTAAATAAATCTCCTGAAAGTATGCAATGGAATTTTATTTGTAGGAGAACAACTAATCTCACAGGCAATAATAAAGAGTTTTTAAATTGTATAGAGTCTGTCGGTTCCTCGTTGAAAAACAACAATTTGGACAGTTTATAAACAGAGCGGTCTATATAAAGAGAGGGCAGTTAAAGAGGACATACGAATAGACTATAAAGGCGACACGAGACTATATAATTCTATATATAATTTTATATTGATGACCAGGCTGTTTATTGAGTTTGGTTAGGTTAGGTTGAAAAGAGGGGCGAAGCAATTCCCCGCAGGCCCTGTTGTGCATACACTTAAGTCAGTATAAGCCTGTTGTGCGCTCTAGACTAAGGGTTTTTGAAGAAGGCAGGCAGTTTGCAGTCTTTTATATTTTTTTTATATTTGATGGCTTCAGCTTGTCAATAGATTAGCTTGCTGAACCCGACGTCAGATCCTCTGTGGATCATAGGCTCTCTGGCCCGACGCTAATTTCTCTGTAGAACACAGACTCCCTGGGTCGACACTAACCCATAGACACACTAGCCCGACGGCATCTCCTCTGGGGACTATAGACTCCTTGACTCGAAGCCAACTCCTCTGTAGACCATATACTTCCTGGCACGACGCTAACTCCTCTGTGGACCATATACATCCTGGCCAGACGATAGTTCCTTTGTGGACTATAGACACCCTGGCCCAACGACAGCTTCTCTGTGGACCATAGACTCTCAGGCCAAAACGTCAGCACTTCTGTGGACCAAAGACTTACTGACCCAACGCATGCTGCTCTTTGGACCATAAACTCCCTGATTCGACGCCAGTTACTCTGTGGACTCTAGACTCCCTGGTTAAATAATAGTTCCCCTATGGACCATGAATTCGCTCCTCTGTGGAATTTAGACCTAAATCTCCTGAAAGTATGCAATTGAACTTTATTTATAGGAGAACAACAAATCAAACTGGGCCAATAATGCAGAGTTTGTACATTGTATAGAGTCTCTCGGTTCCATGTTGAAAAACCAGCAATTTGGACTGTTTATAAAGAGATCGGTCTATACAAAGAGAGTGCAGTTAAAGAGGACATACGAATAGGCTATAAAAGCGACATGAGACTATAATTTTATATTGATGGCCAGGCTGTTTATTGAGGTAGGTTAGGTTAGGTTGAAAAGAGGGGCGAGGGGGGCATACACTTAAGTCAGTATAAGCCTGTTGTGCTCTCTAGACTAAGGGTTTTTGAAGAAGGCAGGCAGCTTACAGTATTTTATATTTGAAATTCAGTTGCCTTTATGAAATTTCTTAACTGTCTAATATTAATTGCCATGGTCTGATTAAGGTCTGGTATGAAGTCGTTCCCTAAGAAATGGGATCTGATATTTGCAAACGCCTGGCATTGGCAGAGAAAATGTTCCAATGTTTCGTCATCTTCCCCACATGCCCTGCATATGCTGTTTTCTGCACATCCTATCTTGTACAAATGAGCTTGTAGGCCCAGTTGCCCCGTAAGAATGCCTGTTACCTTTTTTACCTAGTAATAAAAGGTTCTTCGTTTTTAGCTCATCGGGATCGTCCCATAACATTCTTGTGGTTTTCCCTACACCTTCATTGTTTATTGAGGTAAGGTGGTCTATATAAATTAACCGATTCGATGGGAGTCTGCACAGTTATGAACCTGGAACTCCTCGTTCAGGACAACACAATATCCCTTTGAAATGGGTTATTTACATAGGCTGACTGACCTATATAAAATCTTTAATTCGCCTCTATAGTCTCTCTTTACGTCCTCTATAAATGTTTTTTGATATCGTCAATCGTTTTGACCATTCCACACTTCGACCACACTATATTTTGTATCACATCGCTTCCATAGACTCTCTTATTTTTAAGCTGTTCATAAAACTGTTCTACCATCCTGGATATCTATAAGCGTCTTATGCTGAGATCGTCTAATTCAACTTTTTATTCATGTTTATTTACATAGTCATCTTGACATTGGTTTAGCCACCACACCACACCGAATTTCTTATAGTAATTCGAGCAGTTTGTAAAGACACATTGATCGTTAGGCCCCTGACTTGAGATCGCCTATGTAAAGGTTCCATGGCCGTCTGGCTTTAGCCTGCCTCTGGATAATCTTTCTGAAGGCTTGGCTTCAACTTGTCCAAAAATGGTGCCAATAGATAAGATCCCTTAACTCCTAACTTAATCTCGGCTGTTGATAGGGTCCCTAACCGTCTGACTTCTGGGTGGACCATAGACTTCTGGACCCAACACCAGCTCCTCTGTAGAACATAGACTTCCTGGTCCGACGCCAGCTCCTCTATGAATCGTAGACTCTCTGGCTCGAGAATAGTTCCTCTACGACCATGGACTCCCTGGCCCGATGCCAGCTCCTCTATGAACTAGGGATCCACTGACTCGACATTAGTTCCTCTATGGCTCATAGGTTCCAGGGTCCACTGTCTACACCTTATTGGCCATAGATCCTCTGGCCCGCCGCCCTGTTCCCATGGAGCTCATAGATCTACTGACACCCTACCAGCTATTTAAGGGAGGCAAAGAATTATTTGGTCCTAAAGACAAGCTGACGGGGGGCTAGTCGAAATAAAGACACTTTAATTCTCAGGCCCTTCTATATATACTCCATTCACCCTTGGTTTTCCAATAACAGGTCCATAAAACATCACATTTTTTTCATATGCAATACCTGGTCTCAAGGATATTGATATTCACGTTTGGCCTTCCTTACTGTGACTTAGACCCAAACCTCAGACCATTTATAGGGGCTCCCTCTATTTTTATGATCCATATAAATTGTCTAGCCTCCATATTGAACACAGGCAACAATATTTCTAATCGGTTTTATATTCTTCCTTCGGTTTCCCTTTCGAACAGATCTTCTGAAAATCAGCAATCTATCTGGATTCGAGTTCAAATCATCCACTTGTCCCTAGAGTAGATAATAAAGATTCTATAGCCATTTATATGATATATAGGATTCTGTTCGTCAATATACGTTCCTTAGTTTTCTACAAGGGAAAATTGGTATTTGTAGGTCATAGTGGGTTCTAGCTCCGTTGGCGAAACCTTGCATGTGTAGGTCCACAATTTGGTATAGCCCCCATATAACGGTACCTTCCGATATTCGGTATTTTAATGGTTGTTGCCACATTTCTTCTAATGTTTCCTTTACCCTAAGGTGGAGGGTATTAGAAGTTTGGCCCGGCCGAACTTAATGTTTTTTTTTTACTTGTTTTTTTTTTTTTTTTTGATTATAATTTGTACGCACTGGCCTTCTATCTTATATGGCCTATCCTGCATAGGTAGCCTGGTTTTTAGGCCACATTTGTGCTTCCGGGTCGTTCATAAAACTCCTACGGTTCAGAGTTATTTTTCTCTGCTGACCTTGAGATGCATTCTGACCTTGACGACTTCAGGACGCGATTAAAAATATTCAGGTCTTTCTTAGATACTCCCCAGAGGCCCTTTGATGTTGACGTTTTTTAATGGCCCCTTAGAACATCTATTGAGATTTTTCTTCGTCTTGTTGGCATCTAAATGGGATCTATGGAACAGGCCGGGCTTATATTGATAAATTAACGGCAGGTAGCTGGTCAAATATAATTTAGTACTTTAAGATAAATTGACAGACTGGAGAACCATTTGACACGTATATATCTATGATCTTTAAGCCTGAGAGCAGATATAACAGAGAGCTAATGCCAGGCAGCAAATATTGAGTAATTGAAGGCCAGGAAACGTAGCCGTTAAATCTAGATAGCTAAGGGTTCTAAAAAGAATATTCTAGTCAATGTGGACTAACTGTCTTTCCAGTTCGTCTGTAGAGATGTTTTGGCTTTTAAGTTCATCTACAAGCACTCATTAGCTTTTATCTAGCCTTTGGAGGATCTCTGATAACTATACTACCTATATAGAGTTTTTTGTAGGTTTTAATATTCCAGTCACTATTGGTTTTCAGCCGACATCCTGGTCATTAACTGGTCTACAACCTTTCCTTTTCTCTATATATAGATAGTATTCTCTGTCTCTCTTTTCTCTCCTCTTCTAATATGAAATTCATCTTATATATATAGACCCTCTACGATCTTCCATAAAGCCTACTTTGTCCTTAAGGACCTATTTTCCCAAAAGGTTGATTAAATTCATTTTCTTGGGATCCAATGCAGTTTAACTTCCTTCCAGCTTATTCTGGAACTCAGGTTGTAGACTTCCTGAGGACCCTATATTTCTTTATGTAGCATATATTATCTATGCCTCTTATGATAACCCACCTGTATGGGCTCCCTCAGTTTCATTCCTGTCATTCAACCCGCCTATCCATTTTGCCCATGCAAGCTTTTTAATATTTATTTTCCTCTAGACCTACTTCCTAGACCTGTCCTGGCTTTTGATGCCCAAAATTATTATCTGGCGTTCAGTTAGGTGAAAATGGATTTTCCGGACTCCAGTTTACCTCTTAATTTTTATACCCTCGCTATGGAGGGTATATTAACTTTGTCATTCCGTTTGTAACTCCTCGAAATACTCATGACAGACCCAACAAAATATATATATTCTTGATCAGCGTAAAATTCTAAGTCGATTTAGCTATGTCCGTCTGTCTATCTGTCCGTCTTTCTGTCTGTCTGTCTGTCTGTCTGTCCGTCTGTCTGTTGTAATCACGCTATCTTTCGAACGAATTGAGATAGAAGGCTAAAATTTTGCACACGTATTTATTTTTCCAGTAGGCAGTTTAAGTTCGTAAATGGGTCATGTAGGTCCACGTTTTCATATAGCCCCCATATAACGGTTCCTCCCGATATTCGGTATTTTGATAATTTTAGCGACATTATTCACCGGAATTGTTTCAACTTTGGTATTTGAAGTTCGTAGTGAATATTACAGCATAAAGCAGAAATTTGTCGGTGCAGGTCCACGTCTTCGTATAGCCCTCATATAACGGAACCTCCCGATATTCGGTATTTTGATGATTTTAGCGACATTATTCACCGGAATTGTTTCAAATTTGCAATTTGAGATGCGTAATGGATACTACAGCCTATGACAGAAAATTGTCTGTGCAGGTCCACGTCTTCGTATAGCCCCCATATAACGGTACCTCCCTATATTCGGTATTTTGATGATTTTAGCGACATTATTAACCGGAATCGTTTCAAATTACGTATTAAGAGTTCGTAATGGAAATACAGTCTGTGACAGAAAATTGGAGGTACAACAGTACCTCCCTATATTCGGTATTTTGAAGAGTTTAGGTACAACACCCACCGAAATTGTTTGAGATATCGTATTTGACGTTAGTAATGGATGCTATAGCCTGTGACAGAAAATTGTCTATGCTGGTCCAGGTCTTCGCACAGCTCCGATATATAATGGTACCTGCCTATATACGATATTTTGGTGATCTTAGCTACATTGTTCACCCTTTATTTCAAGCTTCGAATTTGAATAATGGCTAATGGCGAACAATGCCTATGTAGGTCCACGTCGTATAGACCCCAAAATAACGGCTATATTCGGTACTTTTAAGATTTTAACAGAATTTTTTAAGGATTTTATTTTTTGAAAATTTCCAAATTCGTTCCAAATGGAGGGTATTCAAAGTTCGGCCCGGCCGAATTTACTGCTTTTTAACTTGTTTTTTTCTAAAAAGACTTCTTGACATTTTAGGTAATTTCCGAAACATTCCTACTCCTATAGCATTTTTTGGTCATTTTTGGCCGCATTCATTTTTTTATTTTACCAACAAAAATTAAATATTTAAATTAATTCCTTTTAGTTGTTTAAAAATTCTGCTAAATTTCTAACCTCATTGTCGGGTTATTTGATAAAATGCTTCACATGTTTCTTGCATTTGGTTTTTTGGAGATAAAATGAAAATTAATCCACTTGGTTATGTTCGTGCGCTCACATAGAGCTTTGTTGGTTTCCTGTCTGCATCATGGTTTAAAGGAGGACGGTGCTGTTATAAACTAATTGTTTTAGAGCATCCAGTCAACGAACGCCCACACACACACTCGACAAATATGTATGACATATTTTTGGTTGTGACCTCAAATATGTGATACAAATTGTAGCATATTTTCAGGTGACATAAGGATAATGGTGATGACGATGATGGCGACGATGAGGATGCTACTGCCACAGCTGAAGCTGAGTAGGTGAGAGATAGGGGATTTTATTGGACAGTGACTAAAATAAAGAAAAGGCATAGGATTTCCTAGACTCATTTGCCCTTAAATTATGAGGGATAATTTAAAAGTTTAATTTTTTCTAACTGACAAAATCTTCAACTCTTTTGACCCATATTTTAAAAATTTTGACCCACTGTTTCCTATAATTGGCCTAAAATATGTTGCTCTGCTCATTTGTGTGTTGTCAGTGTACATTCACTATTACTTACCTAGTAAAGCTTAACCAAAGGTTCGCCACAACATAGCATCATCGGAATCTGGACAGATTTTGTGTACATATATTATTTAAAGGACCTGGTTACACATACACACACTCGTATACACACACACACTTCTATGTTTATACTTATGCCCTCGACAAGACGTAAATGTGTGTTATACACATTTGTGTTTACTTCCAATAAAACTCACACACATACATTAATCTGTGTACCCAATAAACACACACACGCACGCACACACACATCTTCATAATTACAAACCACCGAGTAGCTAACGAAAGGTGTCCCGAACCTGGGCAACGATGTATGTTTGAGCCATTATAATGGCATTTGTGGATTTTTTCTTTGTAACAAGTGGCAGGATGTCAGGTGGCAGATGTCATGTCTGTGGTCCTGTGCTGAGTGTGTGTGTGTGCAACACGGATGAAAGTGAAATTATGTTAAGAAAATGCTTGTCGTGGTCGGTGGCGTACACTTTTCCCCATCTTTCCTTGGCATGTGTTTAAGCTTAAAAAATCGCTTTTAAAATACCGGTTATGAGTGATACAAATTATTTTGCATGTAACCCTTAAAAGTATGCCATACTTTTTTGCCTGCTAGTTGGTTTTTCTTTTATGTGTTGGCCAGAAAGTATGCTATGAGATTTTTTCTACATTGAGGGAAATATTTAAAGAATTTTTATTTAAGAAAATTAATGTAAAAAATGAATTCCAGCAACTGGAGAAATTTACGCAAGAATCGCAAATTCATGATTTGAAACGTTGTAGGAGGGGATTGTGTAGGAAATAGCAAAATCTAATAAAGGATTGTCACTACGAAAATATTCAACAGGACAGGGAAAACTCAACAAAAGTAGTTACTTAACCTTTAAAAGACTGTCAATTATTCTTTTTATACCCTCCACCGAGTTTGTCGCTTCGTTTGGAACACCTCGAAATATAAATTTTAGACCCCACAAAGTATATATATTCTTTATCAGCATAAAATTCTATGTGGATTTAGCGACGACCGTCCGTCTGTGGAAATCACTCTAGCTTCCCAAGGAAATGAAGTAAGTTGATAAAATTTTACTCAAGCAGGACTTTTGGTATTGAAAATCGGCCATTGATATAGCCCCCATATAACGGTACCTCCCTATTTTCGGAATTTTGGTGATTTATGCAACATTATTCACCAGAATTGTTTCAAATTTGTTATTTGAAGTTCGTAATGAATACTAAAGCCTAAGACAGAAAATTGTCTGTGCAATTCCATGTCTTCGTATAGCCACCCCCCTACCCCCCATTTAATGTCTTCGTATAGCCACCCCCCATTTAGCTAAAATCATCAAAATACCTCCCTATATTCGGTATTTTGATGATTTTAGCTAAATTATTCACCGATTTTTTTCAAGTTTCGCATTTAAATATTGTAATGTTATTTGGATATGCAGGTCCACGTCGTCGTATAGATCCTAATATAACGGCTACATTCGGAATTTTTAAGATTTTAGTAGAATTTTTAGGGATTTTATTTTTTGAAAATTGCCAAATTTGTTCCAAATGGTGGAGGGTATCCAAAGTTCGACCCGAAAGAACTTTTTTACTTGTTTTTAACTCATAAAAATATGCCTTAATGTGCTTATATTGAGAAGTTATAAATGGAACGACAAAGTTAATATACCTTCCATAGCATGGCGTATGCCCTTCGCCAAACACTGATTTTACAAAAGTATAGAGAATATGAAAATTCTAAGAAGATTTTGAGCCACCTAAAGGTCTATGCCAATACAAGCCCATTAGTAGGCCATAGAAATTCCTTAGAATATCCACGATTGAGGATTCTTTAAGGTTCCAATGTTTTCTTTATAACAAACCTCTTTCAAAATTCACGATGCTTTTTAAGGTACAGAAAAATTCCTTTCAAAAAAACCAATTTGCCGCCACTTTGACCTCTCACGGCTCTGAGCCAAATCCACAGTTTGAAAATGACTCCCGGCCATTTGAGCTTGAGCACCTTTGGGTCCTTTGGGCCCTTCCAATCGACGAGGCTTGTCCGCAGGCAACATTCTTTGCGTCAATTGAATTTTGTACGGAAACAAATGCAAATCAATGCGAATAATCCGTTGTAAAGTGGACCGAGCCATGCCCAACTGCTGAGAACGGCGTTTTTGGGATGTTCTTGGGGACCTCTCAACACTGGCTCGTACGGCAGCGATATTCTCGGCCGATCGCCTTGGTCGACTTTTATATGGCCTCTTCGGATTAGAAAGAGCCTTACCAGTCGAAAACTTTTCGCATAAACTCTTAATGGAGTTCATAGAAGGCGCACTTCTCACATTTTTTTCACAATTGACTTGTTCTGTTGTATGTAAATTTCAACTATTTCAGGGCGCTCGCGTGGCGTGTATTGGTTCATGGTAAAAATCTGCTTGGACTGACGCTTCAAACGCGGTATGTCATCAAGCGATGTGACATCTCTGTCAAAAGTTATGGCGTTGCCAGATGGGTCCGTCGAATATGTGCAACCCTGAATTAAAAATAGACTTCCGGACCCCCGGTTCAGCTCGTCTGTTGAAAATATCCTCCCGGACCCCCGGTTCAGCTCGTCTGTTGAAAATATACTCCCGAACTCCCGGTCCAGCTCGTCTATTTAAATTAGACTCCCAGACCCCCGGTCCAGCTCGTCTCTTAAAAAAAGACTTCCCCACCCCACATCGGCCAAACTATGAAAAAGCAACGCCCCAGACCTAGAATCAACGCACTGACGAAACAACTGAAGCTGGAATCTTGAGATTTTGCTCGAGGGTTAGTCTTTAGTTTAGGTATGTGATAAGGGTTGGTTTTTGGAAACTTACTCTAAAGGGATAAGAAAATTACTAAAATGTACTAAAATTGAATTGAACAAATGGCTGGAGCTAAAATTCGGAAATTTGAATATATGTACGATTTTTGTTGTTTTTTGATCGAAACATTCCCTCTGGTTCAGCTACTAGCTCGACTACTGCCAATTGACTTCTTGGTCCTCAAAACTGCTCTTCTATTGAGACCTTTAAAGGTCTTGAAAAACTGTACTAATAGTACTACAAATTTTTAAAAACACCCAACACATGAGTCCCTTAAGGGTACTGGGGCAAATAATCAGCTTTTGCGCTTTTATAGGTACGATTTTTTATCGAAATATATCCTTTGGATCAGCGACTGGCTCGTCTACTGAAATATGCCTTAGAACTGCTCTTTTTTTTGCAAATAGAATCTCTCGACGCAGAACAGCGCGTCTATTGAAAATATGACTTCCTGGACCCCAGACCAGCTCATCTATTGAAAATGCTCTCCCTGACTCCCGGGTTCAACTCAACGTCTATGACAAATATACCCTCTGCCCCCCGGCCATCTCATCTATTGCAAAATTGACACTCTGGCCGCCAACACAGCTCCTCTACAGCGAATAGACACTCCGATTCGTGAATTATTTTTATATCCTCCACCATGGCATGGAGGGTTTATTAGCTTTGTCATTCCGTTTGTAACACCTCGAAATATACATTTTAGACCCCACAAAGTATATATATTATTGATCAGCCTAAAATTATATATCGATTTAGCGATACGTCCGTCTATAATAGAGACCATGACAGGAAAGTGTCTGTGCAGGTCCATGTCTTCGTATGGCCCTCATATAACGGTACCTCCCGATATTCGGCATTTTCATGATTTTAGCGACATTATTCACCGGAGTTGTTTTAAATTTGGTGTTTAAAGTTCGTAATGGATACCACAGCCTATGACAGAAAATTTTCTATGCAGGTCCACGTCTTCGTACAGCCTCCATATAACGGTACCTCCCTATATTCGGTATTTTGATGATTTTAGCGACATTATTCATGATTTTTTTTTCAATTTTCGCATTTGAATATTGTAATGGCTTATGACAAAAGTTGCCTATGCCGGACCACGTCGTCGTTTACAGACGGCTACATTCGGTATTTTTAACAGAATTTTTAACGGATTTTATTATTATTTATTTATTTATTTTTTTTTTTTGAAAATTGCCAAATTCGTTCCAAATGGTGGAGGGCATTCAAAGTTCGACCCGGCCAAATTTACAGCTTTTTTACTTGTTCCCTTTACCCTTCAATTCGCCTAAAAAAAACCCTTGCCTTTCAGATCGTCTACATGGACTCAATTAACCTTCAGCTCGTCTATATAGCCTACTTTGGTCATTAGCTCGTTTTTAGACTCCCCTACCCTTTCACTTGTCGATATAGACTGCCTTTTCCGGAATATCTTTTCACCTTCTCTGACTATACCCACCTCCCATTCAATGTATTTACGTTTTCTTCTTATCATAAATATTTAGAATATACCTTCTCTAATTTCATATCAATGCCTTCCACCTTCTCTAGTTATGCCTAAAACTCTGCCTAAGTCAGCTTAAGAATATATATAGCAAATCATCATCGTAAATCAAAATTATTCAAAATTAGTAAAGCATTCAAGTGTGTGTGTGTGTGCCTCCTATTCTCATTCTCCTTCTCTAATTTTGATTTGCATAGAACATGAATAAGCTTCATTTGGTATTCTAAATGTATATTTGTTTAATATTAGCATAAGTTGCATACTTTTAGGTGTATCTGGTGCAATGCTGCATATATTTTGGGGGGGGTGGGCGGTGTTGGAAGCGGCAAAGTTTCATTAATGCTAAATGTGTAGCAGAAATTGAGGTATTCCATGTATTTTTCGGATAACAACAAAGAACAAGACATTTCTATGGAACATGAAACCGGCATGGAAATGTGGAAATTTATTTTCAAATGAAATGCAGGATGAAATTTAAATTGAAAATCACATATTTTCCTTTTGCCAACAACTGAACATTTAATCATCGTAGTTCAAGCATGAAAGCATGATTGAGAACTTAACAACATTTAGAGATTAGAGCACTGCAGAGTCTATCATTAGCAAAGACAATGTAAAATGAGGCATAAAGGCAAATGTTTTTCGAAAACCTTCACCATGTTCAAATTAAATATTCTCCTGTTATATGTGTAGGTAATAATGTTTGATTGAGAAATTTATAAAATTTACTCTTTGATAAATTACAAGATGAGATTCATGTCTGGAACACACCACACCAGAATGTACATGATTTGAAAATAATTGCCAAATTAATGACTACTTTTAGGAGGAGCAAGAAAATACTAATGGAGTAAACATCAAAGACAAATATTTAACTGATGTGGTTTTATTAAAATAAATAATGGCTTCATTTAGGTCTTAATCTATGACATTAAGTGGTCACATAGTTTGAGGATACAACAGATCAATAGTCTGAGACAAAAATAACGTTTGTGGACATGAACAAGAAATGCTGCATATTTTAAGGGGCTATTTAACTAGTTATTGACCAATCAGTTACATAATGTTTATTGCTTTAACAAATGCCATCTTCTGTAATGAAATATATTTTTAAAAATTATATTTATTATATATTTATATATTTTTAAAAAACCTTGCATATGTTCAGGCTGAGCTTTTTTAGAATTAAAAAAACTCCTCGAAATGCTAAAAAATATATCTAATTTGGAAGAATATTTATGAAGGGTATTAAGTTAAGTTTGTCATAGTATGGAGGGTACATTAAGTTTGTCATTCCGTTTTGTAATACTTCGAAATATACATTTTAGACCCCACGAAGTGTATATACTCTTGATCAGCATAAAATGCTATATTGATTTAGCAATGCCCATCCATCTATGGAAATCGCACTAGCTTCCCAAGGAAATTAAGTAGAGTGATAAAATTTTACTCAAATGTGTATTATGTCTGCAGGACCTTTGGTATTGAAAATGGGTCATGTAGGTCCACGTCTTCGTTTAACGGTACCTCCCGATAATCGGTATTTTAATGATTTTAGCGACATTATCCACCGGAATTGTTTCAAATTTGGTATTTCAAGTTCATAACGGATACTACAGCCTAAGACCTAAGGCCCTCATATAGCAGTACCTACCGATATTCGATATTTTCCTGATTTTAGCGACATTATTCACCGAAAATGTTTCAAATTTGGTATTTGAAGTTCGTAACGGATATTACAGCCGATGACAGAAAATTGTCTGTACAGGTTCACGCCTTCGTATAGCCCTCATATAACGGTACCACCCGATATTCGGTATTTTAATGATTTTAGCGACATTATTCACCGGAATTGTTTCAAGCTTGGTGTTTGAAGTTCGTAACGGATACTACAGCCTATTACAGAAAATAGTCTGTGCAGGTCCACGCCTTCGTATAGCCCTCATATAACGGTACCTCCCGAAATTCGGTATTTTAATGATTTTAGCGACATTATTCACTGGCATTGTTTTAAATTTGGCATTTGAAGTCCGTAGTGGATACTACAGCCTATGACAGAAAATTATCCGTGCAGGTCCACGCCTTCGTATAGCCCCCATATAAGGACACTTCCCGATATTCGTTATTTTGATGATTTTAGAGACATTATTCACCGGAAATGTTTCAAATTTGGTATTTGAAGTTCGTAACGGTTAATACAGCCTATGACAGAAAATTGTCCGTGCAGGTCCACGTCTTCTTATAGCCCCCGTATAACGGTACCTCTCCATATTCGGTATTTTGATGATTTCAGCGTCATTATTCACCGGAAATGATTCAAATTTGGTATTTGAAGTTCGTAACGGGTATTATGGCCTATGACAGAAAATTGTCTGTGCAGGTCCACGCCTTCGTATATCCCCCATATAACGACATCTCCCGATATTCGGTATTTTAATGATTTTAGCGACAATATTCACCGTATTTTTTCAAATTTGGTATTTAAAGTTCGAAGTTGATACTACACCCTATGACAGAAAATTTGTTGTGCAGGTCCACGCCTTCGTATAGCCCTTATATAACAATACCTCCCGATTTTGGGTATTTTGTTGATTTTAGAAACATTATTTACTGGAACTATTTCAAATTTAGTATTTAAAGTTCGTAGTGAATACTACAGCCTATGACAGCAAATTGTCTGTGCAGGTCCACGTCTTCGTATAGCCCCCATATAACGGCACCTCCCGATATTCTGTAATTTGATGTTTTTAGCGATATTATTCACCGGCATTGTTTCAAATTTGGCATTTGAAGTTCGTAATGGATACTGCAGCCTGTGGCAGGTCCATGCCGTATAGCCCTAATAAAATGGTACCTCCCGATGTTCGGTATTTTGATAATTTTAGCTTCGTTATATACCGATTTTTTTTTTCAAGTTCCGCATTTGTATATTGTAGTGGCTTATGACAAAAGTTGCCTATGCAGGTCCACGTCGTCCTATAGACTTTTATATAACGGCTACATTCTGTATTTTTAAGATTTTAACAGAATTTTTAACGGATTTTATGTATTTATTTATTAACTTATTTTTTTTTATTTTATTTTATATATATATATTTTTTTTTTGGAAAATTACCAAATTCCTTCCAAATGGTGGATGGTAATCAAAGTTCTTTAGACCATTTCATTTATTATCCACCTCCACGAAGCTTCATCTTTTTCCGTGACCTAAAGCAGAATATTCTTGCATTTTATGGTACTCATTACTTAAAACCAGCAACAACAACAACAGTAAATGAAACTTTTGCCATTGAGTAGGCAATGAGCTTCTCCACAACAACCATAATTTCTGGGCCAAATTATCATCGTAACTACCAAGCCACTTCCCGTTGTTGGTTTTCTTAATGAGTACTTAATAATTTTATTGCCACGTTTTTTTTTTGTACTCTTAAAGCGCAGAAAATGCTACTTTTGACTTTGAAATAATAAATTTAATGACGTCACTGTAAAACCCGGAAAGTTGACTAATTATGAGGCCTACCAATTTTTTTAAATAATTTGCATATTTTTAGGGGGAGAAAGAAGAAGGAGCTTTTTTAAATAAAAAAAACTAATTAAATAGATTAGCTGGAGGGTTAGGGATTCTTTAGCAATAGACGATTTAAAGAGGAAAATGTAATTTCAAAAGACGTCTTGGAGGGCAATGAGTCAAACAAGAGACCAGACCCGGCCAGTTGGTCTATGGAAAATAGGCTCCCTGGACCGCAGATTAGCTTGTCAATGCAAATTATACTGCCTGGACCTAGACAAGATATTTTATTGTAAATAGACTCCATTGGCCGAGGAACAAATATCCAGGGAGCCTATTTTACATAGATCATAAATAAGCTGGTCTACGGTCCAGGCAGCCTATTTTACATAGATCATAGAAAAGCTGGTCTGCGGCCCAGGGAGCCCATTTTCCATAGATAAGCTGACCGGTGTCCAAGAGAACCTATTTACAATAGACAGTCTGGTCCGGGGCACACGAAGTCTATTTTTATAGACAAGCTGGTCTGGATTCCAGGGAGTCTAATTTCAATAGTCTAGCTGATCTGAAGCCTCGGAAGCCTCTTTTTAGTAGACGAGTTGGTTTGGGGCCCAGAAAATCTATTGCAATATACTTGCTTGACTAGGTCCAGGAAGTCTAGACTGAGAGCCAGACAGATTTTTTTTCACTAGAGCTAGTCTGGGGCCCTGGGAGTCTATTTCCAAGCTTTGTTGTGCTCGCCTATAAAGACTCCCTGGTCTCCCAGGTCGTCTATAGAGACTCCCTGGGCCGCCAGCTCGTCTATAGAGACTCCCTGGGCCGCCAGCTCGTCTATAGAGACTCCCTGGGCCACCAGCTAGTCTATAGAGACTCCCTGGGCCACCAGCTAGTCTATAGAGACTCCCTGGGCCACCAGCTCGTCTATAGAGACTTCCCGGGCCACCAGCTCGTCTACAGAGACTTCCTGGGCCACCAGCTCGTCTATAGAGACTTCCTGGGCCACCAGCTAGTCTATAGAGACTCCCTGGGCCACCAGCTCGTTTTTAGAGACTCCCTGGTCTCCAGCTCGTCTATAGAAACTCGCTGGTCTCCCAACTCGTCTATAGAGACTTCCTGGTCTCTCAACTCGTCTATAGAGACTCTCTGGTTTCCAACTCATCTACAGAGACTCCCTGGCCCACCACCAGTCTATAGAGACTCCCTGGGCAACGAGCTCGTCTATATAGACTCCCTGGGCCACCAGCTCGTCTATGGAGACTCACTGGCGTCCAGGTCGTCTATGGAGACTTCCTGGTCTGGTCTATAGAAAATGCTTTGTCGTCAGCTCATCTGTAAAGACTCACTGGTTTTCAACTCGTCTCTGGAGACCCCGGCTGGTGATTCCTTGGTCACCAGCTCTTCTACATATATCGACTCACCGACCCTTTAGGTCATCTGTATCGACTCCCAGGACTTCACTGATTGATTCTTAGGTCTCTCTGACCTTTAGGTCGTCTACAGAAAATCTCCGCCATTCAGCACGTCTTCAAATCATCTATACGAACTCCTTGGACATATACGAACTCCTTGGACATCAGTTCGCCTATATATCGACTCCATGGATTTTAGCACTTCTATATCGACTTCTAGAAACTCCGTATTTTAAATAATTAATTTAAGTTTTGTTTAGTATTTGTCTCCTCAAGAAAATTAATTATTTCCTTGATATCTTCGACAACTTAATTTAATTTATCAATTCAATCTCAGCCAACACGCGATTGCCTTCAGGTATTTCTTTGACCTTTTTCATATTACTTCCAAATTGAAATATTCTAATCCGTTACGCAAAAAACAAAAAATGATTTCCCAGAACAGCTAAAAGCAAGAAACAAGAAACAAAAACTTCGTTGACCCAAAATGCCAATAAAAAGTGAAAGTGACAATTTTTTCTGCGAAAAACAAGCAGCCAACGGCGAAAATAAGTTGTGAAAAGTGAAATTGTCAATTAAGTGAAAACTCAGCAGATTGAATTACATTCGCTGCTAAATAAGTGAGTGACTGACACTAAAACCATAAATTTGAATTTGACATTAAGAAGTAGAAATGAAGTGGGAGAATGAAAAAAAAAAGGAAGAAATGTTGTCACCCCATTTCAAATTCATTCGAAATGTGGGTGAATTAAATAATGGAATTTCATTTTGGCACCTAACTGTGGTTATAGAGATGGTAATGAAAATAAGCACAGAAACGAGAAGACCAAAATCGACTTCGTTATTAAAAAAAATCCCTTCATTTTCTTCAACATTTCGCTTTATTTATAACACTTTGTATAAATGGCGCCCAACGTGTGATAGCCTAAACAAAAAATGTAGTTTACAAAAATTATTGAAAATAGAAAATATAATTCCTTATGTTCCACTGTAGTGTCGTAGCGTACAGCATCCTTGAGTATGTTCGTCTTTATTTTTTTCACTCCCTCCGAAAATTGTGGTAAATATGAGTTGGGGAAAACAATCCCATGTAACTTTTTCTTTCAAAAATGTTGCTTACTTTTAGACAAAAAACAAAACAGAAAAAATCAATCTCCCTCCTTTCGCCCTTTTTATTTGAATTTTCTTTTTGTCCCTTTTTTGTGTTAGTGTCGGTGAATTTCCCAAGATTTTGGAAAATTCAATTCATTTTTGTGGCATTCGTGCGTGAACGTCGTCAACAACGTTAGCCAAAACTGACTTTTCAAGCTTGAATGCCTCAACAAAAACAAGCCAATGCCAAAGTGTTTGAAGGGAAATTTCCATAAAAAGCACACTCCTGAAGTCCATTTGCAGCTAAGCATTGCTAGGACTCTGGCAAGAAATTTTCCCCTTCACAGAGTAATGGAATAATTACCATTATCGGTTGCTTGAATAGTAGTTGGAATGAAGTGTGAAAATGTGGGGTGGGGGAAGCATGTGGAATGCAAATTATCAATGAGTGGTGGTTTTTTGAAAGGAAAGTTCTCACAGTAAAAAAGACTCGATAAAGATATTAAAGTAAAAGAGGAAATCGGCTAATAGAAAGGTTTTTAAGAAGTCTCATTTTTGAAGAGCATATTAAGCCTTTAAAGATGACTTTATCAGATTGGTAACTTTTAGGACATACCCAGAGGAGAAAATCTCAAGCCTCGTCCGAAGGTCAGCTACTTAAAATTAGTATCAAATTTAGAAAATTTTCCGTTCGCGTAGCCCGTGTAGGACATACCCAAAGGTGTGAATGCCAAGCTTCGGCCGAAGGCCCGCTACCCATTAAAGGATACAATTTCGAAAAACTGAACAAAATGTAGTGAACATATTCGGCTCGCCCGGGTTCAAGGACCCATATCTCTAGGTCAAAAATTAATAATTACACATATTGTAGCATTTTGGAAAGCTTTTTTTGACTTTTGGCGGATTTTTTAAAAAATCCAGTTCAAAAAAAAAAAAAAAAACAATAATCTCGATACTTCTCCGGAACAGTTTTAAATAAACCAATGACAAATTGTTGGATTGGTATTTTTATTTTGGTTTAGAAGGTCCGGATCTAACCTTGGACCCGGAAATATCCGGTTCCGTCCTCCAAGGATGAAAAATTTTCCCGGAATCAGGGTAAAACCAGTAAGGAGAAGTCAAAAGTCGGGCGGGGCCGACTATATGATACCCTACAGCACTATGCATATTTAGTAGAGCTCCCGTAACAAAAGTATTTATTTCAAGTAGTTCATAACACCTAGTTATGTAATTCATAACATTTGGCCTAGGGCAGTTATAGTTTGGTATAGAGTGCATGATATTACTTCGAGAAGGATTTTACTAAAAAATATATATCGGAACCGAGTTCCACTAAATGGAAACGTACATCCTGAAATTCACTCCATTTAGGCTGATATTAGCCATAATTTGCACAATTAACCTAAAATCAGATTAAGGACGTATATGGAAGCTATATCTGAATCTTGGCCGTTCTCGATAAAATTTGGCAAATGTATTTTCCAGCTCTATAAGATGTCTGGTACCAAATATCTGAACCGATTTTCACCGAATTCGATGAACTTGCTTCTAGCCTAAATTCGGTTGGATTTGCCAAAATTCAGGACTTTTGAACTGATATTGGCCATTTGATGCACAATTAACCCGAAATCGGATTAAGGATATATATATGGGAGCTATATCCAAATCTTAGCCGTTCTCGATAAAATTCTGCAAATGTATTTCCGAGCTCTATAAGATATCTGGTACCAAATATCATTGTTGTCGAGTGCATATTACGACTTAAACGCCAAATCAGATGAAACATGTATATGGGAGCTATAGCTATATCTGAAACGGTTTTCTCCAAAATTCGAGGTACATGCTTCTGGACTGAATTCGGTCGGATGTGCCAAAATTTGGGGCTATTGCACTGATATTGGCCATTTGATGCACAATTAACCAGAAATCGGTTGAAGATATATATGAGACCTATATCCAAATCTGAACTGATCTTGATAAAATTTGGCTGAGGTATTTCCGAAGATATCTGGTACCAAATATCATTGTTTTCGAATGCATATTACGAATGTGAGGAACATAAACCCCAAATCGGATGAAACATACATATGGGAGCTATAGCTATATCTGGACCGATTTGCTCCAAATTTTATTTACTTGCTACTAGACTGAATTCGGCTGGATGGTCATATGGTCATTTAGGCTTATGTTAGCCATTTGGTGCACAATTAACCCGAAATCGGTTGAAGATGGGAGCTATATCTAAATCTGATCCGATTATCACCAATTTCCATAGGGTTCGTCCTTGGACCAATCAAATATTGTTTGCAAAATTTCATCTCAATCGGATAATAAATGCGACCTGCACTTTGTTCACAAGAATATGTGGACGTACCAGACTGAACGGAGTGATATGTCGAAATCAACTCAAAAAATGATTTTATAAAGATCCTCAAAATTAACTATGAATCAATCTCCCTTCCTTCTCCATATTACATACAAATGCACAAAGACATTATACCCTTACCACTATGTATGGTATGAATAGCTGCATGTGGAATTTTTTTTTTTCAAAAAAAAAACTCCGATAGTTTTTAATAAACTAGAGTTGTTTCATTTTTCTCTAGTCACTGGAAAACGCCTAAAAGTATGTTATAATAATTATAAATTTAAATAAACTTCAATTGCTTTTCACGTGATGCGTAAAGTTGCCTTAAAGCCCTTATTAAAATTACATTGTTTTAGAATTTCTTGATCACCTATCAATATTTAATTTCATCTTCTATAGGGACTTGTATTTCGTCTTCCTCAAGGATATAATTCTCGTTTTCTCTAGGCAAAATTTTTGAGTTTTTTAAATAACTTCTAGTATTTGCATTGCTTTATAACAGCAAGGTTTTCATCATTTTTTTTATCCTTTGCTTAATTATCCCCTTAAATAAATATTTAATTATTTAATTTTGTTTGTTTTACATAAACACATGTTCATTTGTTATTTTTGCTTAATTATATAAAAATAGTTTTCAATGAACTACCAACAACAGCAACAAAATGAACTAACAAATAAAATAAACATAACCCACATATTAAGAGATTAATAAAAAAAAAGTCTGGGTCCCATGCATTGTCCTGCATCAGTAATTTAATGGCATAACTATGGGAAAATGTAATTGATTTGTAATTGTAATTAAATCATTATTATTATCATCGTCATCGTTATTATCATTATCCCTGGCGATACTCATTAATGTCAGTCATCCAGAGGATGTATGTGGGAGAGTTTATACATGTGCATTGATAGAAAATTTAATTATTTATTAATGTTATTGGAATTTATATAAAAAAATTCAATAATAATGAGAAAATATCGGGGGAGTTGCAGAATTAAATGAATTAAATGAAGGGCTTTTGGAGGGTGTTATAATTGAATTTTGGAAAGAAAAAAATCTATAACACGCACAAAACTAATCAGAAATAATGGGGTAAAGATGAGAACAGAAAAGATATTGGTTAGCACAGAAATTCAGTTAAAAGGACCTGCATACCTCTTAAGGAAGATATATCCTCTCACATTCTAAACTTAATAAAAAAATTAATTCAAAAATATAAAAGATATACCATTCACTTTGTGACAGTAAATGTATTTATTATACCCTCAGCCATATGGCTAGAGAGGCTAAAGGGAGGATTTGATACGGCCAAAACATGTTTCATCGAAATAACGGTTTTAGGCCTTAGGACACTTTGGAAAAATCCATTTCAGGATATTTGGAGTAGAATTAGGGATGTGCATCCGACCGTCTGTCAGGCTGGTGCGCACGAAAAGTCTCGAAGGCAGTATCCGAAACTTGGTACATCATAATATTATTACTAAACTTAGATCGAGTTTGGAGATGGGCAAAGTCGGTCTACTCCTTCTGGTACCCACCCCACAAAGGTTTGAAATTTTCAGCAAAAATATGTTACTACACAGGAGGAGAAAGGATAATCCGATTTTGCTCCAACTTTGCAAATCCCAATATTTTCATCAGAGCCAGGTCAGTTGTGAAAATTGGGAAATTTTGGTACACTCCATCAAGTACCTGCCCCATAAAGGGTCAACATTTTGAATATTTATAACTCATATAAAATATGATATAAGAGTCCGATTGTCTTCAAATAACACAGTCCACAATATTTTTATTATCCCAAGGTTTGGGGTGAAGATGGGATGTATCGATCCACTCCTCCTGGTACCTCCCCCACAAAGGGGTCAAAATTTTGAATAACCACGAAGCTTATAAAACGCAAAAATAACATCCGATTCCCTTCAGACTTGGCACATCTCAATATTTCTATCAACTCGACATTTCTTATAAAGATGGTTGAGATCGGACCTTTCCTTCTAGTGCCTCCCTCACTAAGGGTCAAAATTTTGAATAACCATTAAGCTCCAAAAAGACGAAATGAATATTCGATTCCATTCAGACTTGGCTCATCAAAATATTTCCATCAACACAAGATCTGTTTTAAAGATGGTAGAGATCGGTACCATTCCTTCTGGTACCTCCCCCAAAAAGAGACAACATTTTGAATAACCAAGACGATCATAAAATCCAACATAAGTATGCGATTCTCTTTATACTTTACACATCCAATTAGTTTTATTCACACAAGATCTGCTGTGAAGATAAGACATATCGGTGCATTCCTTCCAGTACCTCCCCCAGAAAGGGTCATAATTTTGAATGCCATGAAGCTCATAAAACGCGAAATTAATATCCGATTACATTCAGACTTAGTACATCTAAATATTTCTATCAACACGAGATTTCTCATAAAGATAGTAGAGATCAGACCTTTCCTTCTAGTACCTCCCTCATTAAGGGTCAAAATTTTGAATAACCATTAAGCTCAAAAAAGGCGAAATTAATATTCGATTCCATTCAAACTTGACTCATCTAAATATTTCCATCAACACAAGATCTGTTATAAAGATGGTAGAGATCGGACCATTCCTTCTGGTATCTCCCCCGCAAAGGGTCAAAGTTTTGAATAATTAAACCGATTATAAAATCCGAAATAAGCATCTGGTTCTTTGGATATTTCACACATTACATTATCTTTACTAACACAAGATCTGCTGTGAAGATGGGATAAATCGGCCTACCCCTTCTGGTACCTCCCCACATAGGATTCACCTTCGGTTGGCCTTTAGAACTCAAGCGCCGGTCATTGTGATGGTGTGGGCCGCCATAATAGCCAATGATCGCTCTCCGCTCGTATTAAACGACCGTGGCATCAGAATAAATTCAGAATATTCGAATATGCGAAAATATTCTGGAGGGTGTATTAAAGCCTTGGGCACGCAAATATTTTGGCTCAGACCTTTGTCATTCCAACAGGACTCAACACCATCGCACTCAGCACGCGAGTTAACTTCCGTACCGCCGACAAATAAGAAAACAAGAATTATTCTGTTTTAGATGCCAAATACAACTAATGCTTTATTCAAAAAATTCTTATATTTAAGCGATTTTACAATTATTGATTTTTCTTAGAGTTAACAAAGAACAAAGGAACATAAAATCTAGAGCTATCAAGAAAAATACTTAAGCTAAAAATTTGTATTGGGTACAGTAAAAGTAAACATTTCTTTTTGGGTTATTTCCGTCATAGTTTTATTACTAGTGTTGTTATTGTGATGTTGAAGTGGAGAATTATTGCTGACGAAATAATGTCAACAATATTGGTGTTAGCTCTTTGGTGCTTATGACAATGTTGTAACTAATAATGATGTTAATAATAATGATATTAATAATAATGATGTTAATAATAATGATGTTAATAATAATGGTGTTAACAATAATGATGTTTTTAATAAATGAGGTTGTGGTTGAAAATAATGAACTTAATAATAATGTTGTTTATTGGTGGCTGTAGGTAACTCGCGTCACCCCAAGAATGCTTACAAAATGAGGTTCCTCGCTTCATTTCCAGCACACAATGGCCACCAAAATCTCCGGATACCAATCCGTTGGACTATTGTGTCTGGAATATTTTGGAAAGCAAGGTTGGCACTAAAAATACCAAAGTGTCAATAACCTCAAGCAAGCGCTTCGCCGGGAATGTACCAAAATTCCGCATATCAACAATCGGACAGCGTGTGACTGTTTCATTGGCAGTTTGAAGACCAAAGATGATGAATTCGAACAAATGTAAACTTATTCTAAAATTTGATGCTATTTCCGACATTTTTTGCTTTCATTCAATAAAACTTAAAAAAAAATTAAGAATTATGGCTTTTGTTTTGTTTTTATATCACCATGCATCAAATGAAGGAAGTAACCAATAAAGGCCAAACCTGACACATCGCGATGTCTATAGCAGGTTTATTTAGGTCCGATACGAAATGGACAATATTGGCCCATTCCCTCGGAACCTACGCCATAGAGGGTCAACAATTTGAATAATCATAACAGAAGTCAACATATATTTAAATAATCGAAAATCGACTGAGGATATACATCTGTCGGCAAAATCGATTGCTACATTTTAACTTGTTTAATGTACTTTTAATACCTGACATATTTTTCGCGAGGTTGCCTCAATGGCCGGTTTTTTTAGTGCCAACCAGACACAGACAGCAAATAAAACTCGGCCAAAAATAAATATCCCCACTGACCCACTTCCATAAACACAGCATTTTATTTTTATACCACTTAAATATGCACATGGTAGTGTTGTCCTTGTAATTACTCCTTTCCTTTCTGTTTTTACTTTAAATTGTTTAAATATTAAAATCTTGATTAAGCTAAATGTACATTTGGGGCAGTCTTACGCGTGGCTCAAAATGTCATTTACTGGCAACGTTTTCGGGTTTGACTTTCCTTCGCCTGCGAACATAAAAACAACCCTTCTCAATGGCTGCTTAGTGCATTAGAGGATATTGTAACTTAATGTGGTGAGCAAGGACATTTTGAAAGGGACCGTGACTATCACACCCCTCCCTAAAAAGAAAAAAAAACACAAAACCAAAGTAAAAATCCCTTCTGTGGTTCCAGCTCATTTCAGAGCATACTTGTTTTGTTTCCTTTTTTCTTGTGTTAAAGATTTCAATTTTCTCTGTTTACTTCAGCGATTTTCTTGCTTAAAGTGTGAAGAGTGTATGCAAGTGTAAATGGAATTGCAATACCCTCGAGGCGACAAAAGGGCACATAAAGAGATTTTAAAAATCCGAAAAAATAACCAAAAACAAATCTCATTTTGCCTGAAAGGTGTGAAAAAGGATCTCTCAATGGTCTTATTTCTGTTAAGGACCTCTAAAAAGATTTCTATTTCTAGACTACTTCTTTAAGGAATTCGACATAAAGGAAACATCTTAAAGGTCTTCTAAGGCTAAAAAGCCCTATGTCTTGAAAAGACCTTTAAAAGTCTGTTATCTGTACAAGGTACAAGGAGGGCATTCGAGTTTCTCTGATATTCGCATAACAGTCCTTTTGATTTACTCATGGACGAAAAAAAATCTTCTCTTTGAAGATATATTAGTCTCCATATAGTTGATTGTTGGACCTCGCATAAAAGCAAAACTAAATTCTTATAAATGACCTATTTGACTTTTCATGGAGGTCTTGTGTGGTATGATTTTCTTCAAAAATATATATTATTATTATTGAAAAATATATTTTAAAAAAGTTTTTGAATCTTTGAAATAAAAATTTTTAAACAATCCTCTTTGAAAATATTATTTAAAAAATACACGTTTGTAACTTTTCAAAAAATTTTATTTAAAAATATTTTTTAAACTCTTGAAATTGTTATTTAATTCCTGTTTATTATATCTTTTGAAAAAAAAAAATTAGACCAATTCCCAGTATTTAATAATTTTCGTTAAAAAATATGTTTAAAAAAATCCACGTTTGTTGTTTGTAAAACATTGAAAAAATAATTTTTTAGCAATCCATTTTCTTTTAGTCTTTGATTTTTTTTAAATAAAGGTTTGTTATACCCTTTGAAAATATATTTTTAAAAATCCACGTGTTTTTTAATGTTTGAAAAATACATGAAAACTCCACGTGTTTTTAATGTTTGAAAAAATATATATTTTTAAAATCCACACATTCTTAATCTTAGCAAAAAATATATTTTAAAATATTTTTAAAAAATCTAAGTATGTAATAAACCTTGAAAAGTATTTTGAAAATCCCAAGTTTTCTTTGATCTTTGAAAAAAAAAAAATACATTTAAAAAACCATGACAAGTATATTGAAAAACCCACGGTTTCTTTGATCTTTGAAAAAAAAAAAACATTTTTAAAAAATTCACGTTTTCTTTGATCTTTGAGAAAATAATATTTTTAAGAAAATCCACATTTGTAATAAACCCTAAAAAATTTATTTTGAAAAAATTGGCGTTTGTAATAAACTTTGAAAATATATTTTTACAGAAAATCTCTTTTGTAATAATGTTCGACAAAAATCTGTCTGTCTGTTACAGTCTTTAAAAAACATTTTTACAAAATCCACGTTTGTAATAAACTTTGAAAATATATTTTTACAAAAAATCTCTTTTGTAATAATGTTCAACAAAAATCTGTCTGTCTGTTATAGGCTTTAAAAATATTTTTACAAAAATCCACGTTTCTTTTTTGTATTTCAAAAATATTTTCTTTTTTGTATTTCAAAAATATTTTTACAAAATCCACGTTTTTTTTTTTGTTTTTCAAAAATATTTTTACAAAATCCACGTTTTTTTTTTTTGTTTTTCAAAAATATTTTTACAAAATCCACGTTACTTTTTTGTATTTCAAAAATATTTTTACAAAATCCACGTTTCTTTTTTGTATTTCAAAAATATTTTTACAAAATCCACGTTTCTTTTTTGTATTTCAAAAATATTTTTACAAAATCCACGTTTCTTTTTTGTATTTCAAAAATATTTTTACAAAATCCACGTTTCTTTTTTGTATTTCAAAAATATTTTTACAAAATCCACGTTTCTTTTTTGTATTTCAAAAATATTTTTACAAAATCCACGTTTCTTTTTTGTATTTCAAAAATATTTTTACAAAATCCACGTTTCTTTTTTGTATTTCAAAAATATTTTTACAAAATCCACGTTTCTTTTTTGTATTTCAAAAATATTTTTACAAAATCCACGTTTCTTTTTTGTATTTCAAAAATATTTTTACAAAATCCACGTCTCTTTTTTGTATTTCAAAAATATTTTTACAAAATCCACGTTTCTTTTTTGTATTTCAAAAATATTTTTAAAAAAACCCACGTTTGGTAAACCTTAAGAAATATTAAAAAAAAAACACTTGTAAAACAGTGATAAGAATTGCAAAAAATTTTAAAAATCTGCTTTTCTAAAACTGTAAAATGCGGATTATTAAAAAATTCACTTTTTTAGTCTTCAAGAAATATTTGTAAAAAAACCCATGTTGGTTACAATTTTTAGAAAAATATTTTTAAAAAAATCCACGTTTGTTATAAACATTGAAAAAAATATTTTTAAAAACTCCACGTTTTTTATAATTTTCGTAAAAATTGTTTTGAAAAAATATTTTTAAAAAGTCTACGTTTCTTATAACTATTAAATATATATTTTTAATAAGTAGACTTTTATTATAACCTTTGCAATTTTTTTTAAAATCACGTCGGTTATAGCCTTTGAAGATTTTTTTTTTAAATCCACGTTTGTAATAACCTTTAAACCTGGTAAACATTACCATCGTTCTCCGCTAATAAACAAACCTTGTTTTTATAAAAACAACAATAATGGGATTAAGCCAGACCATTTTGCAACAACAAAATACTACGGTAACACGAACAAACAAGCCAACACTGTTCTTTAAAAAATATTTTTTATAAAAATTCACATTTATTTTAGTTCTTGAAAAAATTATTTTTAAAACATCCACGTTTGTAATAACAAAAAATATTTTTAAAACATCCAGGTTTTTTATAACCTTAGAAATTTTTTGTTTAAAAAACCCACAGCAATAAGTTTTGAAAAAAAAAATATTTTTGAAAAAATCTAAGCCTATTTTTGGAATTTGAAATAAATATTTTTACAAAATCTAAGTATCTTTATATTTTAAAAATAAATTTTTAAATAATACACTTTTTTAGCCTTTGAAAAACATATTTATAAAAATATATTTATAAAAAAAAATCAAAGTTTTATAGTTTATATATTTTTTTTAAAAACTTATTTATAAAATAATACAGGTTTATTTTAGTCTTTATAAAAATAATTAAAAAAAATCCACGTTTGTTTTAGTTTTTAGAAAATTGTTCCTTCAAGAGTAGCTTCTTTTTCATTTCCTTATTTCTATTTTCCCCCTGTATTAATAATTTCCAACATTTACACATAATTTCTATTAAGGACATCACGTCGTTTAATAAAGTAATACACGTTTCCTCCCCCTCCATTTTCTTCTTTTCCAAGACCCCTAAATGATATCGAACATTAGAACCATTTTGGTAAATTTCATGTTGACCAAAGTCAGTTGATACCCCCGGAGCAATATTCGCACCAAACTTTTGCATTGACAACAAATGCAACCAGACAAAATGGCATTTCACTCAAATTGACATACAAATTTTAATTAACTTTTACTTTGCCAAAGAAGAAAGGGCAATGACACTGCAACATAGTTCGGGAACAATATAGTCACCCAGTCAGTCCCTTCTGAAGGCACTAAACCAAACAACAATTATATTTCCAAAAAGTCACATACATGCAAAAGGAGAATTCCAACAAGATTTCCCCCAAGCAAAGGACATTTTCGAAGAGTTAACGTTGTAGCAACAACCACAACAATGCTTAACAACAGCTGCTTTTTGGCCAAGTAACCAATGAAATGGTATAGAGAACGGAAAACGGAAACTGTTGCACGTTCAAATTAAAGCAAAGTCTCGAGTAAAACTTTTGTCAACTTCATCATAGGAATAATATTGGAATATTGTAGTTTTGAATTGAAATGCATTTCACTTAAAATTGGGGCGGAGTTTCTGGGGGTGTTTGATTTGATTTGCCAGGACATTGCCGTCGTTATGGTCATGCATCGTTGTCACGTTTTTCTATTAGATGCGAAATGGAATATAATAAAAATGAAATTGCTGAGAAGAAGAAGAAGAAAAAATGAAAATCAAATTCTAAGCAACTGGTGCCAAGTAGTGTTGTGGTGCGGCTAATAAAGATGAAGTCAATCATGAGGGTTATTTCTATATAACTTCATTATGTAATGGAAGGTAATTGGCAAAGAAACGGAAGCTATTGTTGGAACTATTAACAATGTGTCGAAAGTAATATAAGTTTGAAAAGAAGGATGAACAGGGAGAATATTTAAATTTGGCTACTCAAAATGTCATTCAACTTTTCAAGGAGAAAATAAGTATCTTCAAATTTTTAATGCTTTAAAGACATTTTTAGAATCGAAAGAGAAGAAGGAAAATCACAGCAGAGAATGAAAAGAGTACAAAATTACATTCTCAGAAAATGTATAGGAATTGTTTATTAATAAAAAAATAACATAATAAATAAATAAAAAAATAAAACATAAAACAATAAAAAAATTATTAAATTAATAAATATTCAAAAACACGATTGTTATAAATTTTGAAATAATAATATTTAAAAAAAATCCACTTTATTATAAGTTTTGAATTTTTTTTTAATCCATATTTGTTAAAAATTTTGATTTCTATAAATTATGTTATAAGTAAAATTATAACTTTTGTTATAACCTTCGAAAAAAATATTTTTAAAAAATCTACGATTGTTGTAATATTAAAAAAAAACATTTTTAAAAAATCTACGATTGTTGTATTAATAAAAAGAAACATTTTTAAAAAATTTACGATTGTTGTAATATTTACAAAAACATTTTTGAAAAATCCACGTTTGTTAACCTATAAAAAAAATTGAAAAAATCCACGTTTGTTGTAGTATTTAAAAAAACCATATTTTAAAAATCCACGTTTGTTGTAATATTAAAAAAAAACATATTTTAAAAATCCACGTTTGTTGTAATATTAAAAAAACATATTTTAAAAATCCACGTTTGATAACCTATAAAAAATATTTAAAAAAACATATCTTAAAAATCCACGTTTGATAGCCTTTATAAAAATATTAAAAAAAAAAACATATTTTAAAAATCCACGTTTGATAACCTATAAAAAATATTAAAAAAAAAAACATATTTTAAGAATCCACGTTTGATAACCTATAAAAATATTAAAAAAACATATTTTAAAAATCCACGTTTGATAACCTATAAAAAATATTTAAAAAAACATATCTTAAAAATCCACGTTTGATAGCCTTTATAAAAATATTAAAAAAAAACATATTTTAAAAATCCACGTTTGATAACCTATAAAAAATATTAAAAAAACATATTTTAAAAATCCACGTTTGATAACCTATAAAAAATATTAAAAAAACATATTTTAAAAATCCACGTTTGATAACCTATAAAAAATATTTAAAAAAACATATCTTAAAAATCCACGTTTGATAGCCTTTATAAAAATATTAAAAAAAACATATTTTAAAAATCCACGTTTGATAACCTATAAAAAATATTAAAAAAACATATTTTAAAAATCCACGTTTGATAACCTATAAAAAATATTAAAAAAACATATTTTAAAAATCCAGGTTTGATAACCTATAAAAAATATTAAAAAAACATATTTTAAAAATCCACGTTTGATAACCTATAAAAAATATTAAAAAAACATATCTTAAAAATCCACGTTTGATAGCCTTTATAAAAATATTAAAAAAAAACATATTTTAAAAATCCACGCTTGATAACCTATAAAAAATATTTAAAAAAACATATCTTAAAAATCCACGTTTGATAGCCTTTATAAAAATATTAAAAAAACATATTTTAAAAATCCACGTTTGATAACCTATAAAAAATATTAAAAAACATATTTTAAAAATCCACGTTTGATAACCTATAAAAAATATTAAAAAAACATATTTTAAAAATCCACGTTTGATAACCTATAACAAATGTTTAAAAAAATCCACGTTTGTAAGCATTTAAAAAAAATAAAAAGAAAATCATTAACCTTTAAAAAAAATATATTAAAAAATACACGTTTGTTAAACTCTAAGAAAATATTTAAAAAAACACGTTTGTTAACCTCTAAAAGATATTAAAAACAACATTTAGGATTTGAAAAAAAAACATTTAACCATCGAAAAAAAATATTTAAAAAAAAATCAACGTTTGTTAACTTTTAAAAAAAAAATAAAAAAAAATCCCCGTTTGTTAACCTTTAAAAAATATTATAAAAAATCCAAGTTTGTTAATCTTTGAAAAAATATTAAAAAATAATTAATCTTTGAAAAAAATATTTTAAAACAAAATCCAAGTTTGTCAATCATTGAAAAAATTATTAAAAAAAAATTCTAACCTTTAAAAAAACATTTAAAATAAATCCACGTTTGTTAACCTTTAAAAAATATTAAAAAAAACTTAGACATTTGAAAAAAATTTATAAAAGACCCACGTTTGTTAAACTTTAAAAAAATATTATAAAAAAGTCCTCATTTGTTAATCTTTGAAAAAATATTAAAAAAAAACCTTTAATCTTTGAAAAAATATTTTAAGAAACTCACGTTTATTAGCCTTTAAAAAAATATTAAAAAAACTTCAACTTTTGAAAAAAAATATTTTTAAAAACATCCACGATTATCCTTTGAAACCCTTTGAAAAAAATATTTTTTAAAAAGATCCACATTTGTTAGCCCAAAAAAAAAACCCACGTTTGTTAATCTTTAACAAAATATTTTTTTTTTTTTTTGAAAAGATCCACATTTGTTAACTTTAAAAAAAATCCACGTTTGTTAATCTTTAAAAAAATCAACGTTTGTTAATCATTAAGCTTCGAAAAACATATGTAAAAAAAATCGCCGTTGTTATTGCATTTTAAAAAAATATTTAAAAAATCCGCCGTTGTTGCATTTCAAAACAATATATATATAAATATATATATATATATAATATAATATATTTTTAAAAAAATCCACGTATTTTTTTTAAATCCACGTTACTTGAAAACTATTTTTAAAAAGTCCACATTTATATTTAGTGCTTGAATTTTTTTTTAATCAACGTTTGTGAAATTAAAAAAAAATAAAAGAATATCCACGTTTGTTAACCTTTGAAAAAAAATATTTAAAAAAAATCACGTTTTTAAAACTTTAAAAAATATTTTAAAAAATCACGTTTATATTTGGGCTTGAAAAATATTATTAAAATAACCTACATTTGTTAACATTTGCTTTTTTAACACATACTTTTTTTATTTATGAATCTATTTATTCATTTTCATTTGCTTATTTATATATATATTTTGTTTTTTGTATTTGCTCTAGTTAACCTTTTTTTCGTCTATAAATTGAGAATGCAAAGACTTATATCAATCTAATGAATAAAGTCAGCTGTTATAAGCCCTTAAAACTATGCATCATACCGAGGATTATACATTATTTCTAAAAAGTTTGTACAATTTCCACTATAACAGGTGTATACCACGAGGAAACTAATCTTCACAACAACTTCCTTCAGAAAAAATCACATCGTAAAGTCCACGGCTGACCCCATTGTCCTCAACCCCTTGGCTGTTACTGCCATGTACACAAAAGACAATAAACTTCTGACCTTTTTCAAACAAATTTATTTTTAATTCCATGTCACGTCCATACAAGAAAAGGGGGATATTTTTTATGTTTTGGGAAATAAAGAGAGGAAGGAACTTTAATTAGTTATGCAAACTTTGTACAGTACCTTATATCCTTGTTCGCTTTTTGTTGCTTATAGTCAGAAGGACCAAAAAGCACATAAAATACAGGTAGTTAGGCTTAGTTTCATATTCATGACGGTGTGGCATCTTTTTGGTTTTATATATTGTTGGCCTCAGCCTAATTGTAAGCTATGCATGGCAGTAAAAGGGCGAAAAATAAAAAAAAAAAACTACAAAGGGGAGAATTGACATTTACTTGCACCAAAAAGTAACCACAGGTTAATTTGTTGATGTAAAAATTGTTGGTTATGGTTATTTTCATTCAAAATTAGATCTCAACAAAAGGTACCAAAATTGACCTCAATACCAAATTTGAGGATTCCAGGTATATTTCCTCACCAATACCAATTTTAATACCATTCCGTACTTTTTGTACGATTATCGTACACATTTCCGAAACCACCTTCATTTCCTAATTGCAATCCCTTTACTCATTACCAAACTTAATACCATTTAGTACTTTCCAAATTTTATCTATATCCCTTCACCAAACCAAACTTGGTACCATTCAGTACTTTTTGTACAATTATAGTACACATTTCCGGAGCAATCTCTATATGCCCAGGCTACACATTGACAGCGATCCTAATACCAAATTTCCGGTTTCAAGCACTATTATTTCACACAATAACAAATTGTACCACGTAGAGTACAATTTAGTACGTTTCGGTCACTTGTAGTACTAACCCCACTCCATCAGTGAGACCCATTCCAAATTTGCTGTTACATTTGAAAAAAAAAAAAACATTTTTAAAAAATCAAGTTTGTTGTTACAAATGTTTTTAAAAAATCCACGTTTGTTGTTACATTTGAAAAAAATATTTTTAAAAAATCCACGTTTGTTGTTACATTTGAAAAAAATATTTTTAAAAATCCACATTCGCTATTAGATTCGACAAAAATATTTTTAAAAAATCCTCATTCGTTGTTAGATTTGAAAAAAATATTTTTAAAAAATCCACATTTGTTATTAGATTCGAGAAAAATATTTTTAAAAAATCCTCATTCGTTGTTAGATTTGAAAAAAATATTTTTTTAAAAAATCCACATTTGTTGTTACATTTGAAAAAAATATTTTTAAAAAATCCACATTTGTTACATTTGAAAAAAATATTTTTAAAAAATCCACACTTGTTGTTACATTTGAAAAAAAAAATTAAAAAATCCACGTTTGTTATTACATTTGAAGAAAATATTTTTAAAAAATCCAAGTTTGTTGTTACACTTGAAAAAAAAATATTTTTAAAAAATCCACATTTGCTGTTACATTTGAAAAAAAAATATTTTTTAAAAATCCACGTTTGTTGTTACATTTGAAAAAAAATATTTTTAAAAAATCCAGATTTGTTATTACATTTGAAAAAAATATTTTGAAAAAGTCTACGTTTGTTATTACATTTGAAAAAAAAATATTTTTAAAAAATCCACGTTTGTTGTTACATTTGAAAAAAAAAATATTTTTAAAAAATCCACTTTTGTTGTTACATTTGAAAAAAAAAATATTTTTTAAAAATCCACGTTTGTTGTTACATTTAAAAAAATATTTTTAAAAAACCCACGTTTGTTGTTACGTTTAAAAAAATAGTTTTAAAAAATCCTCGTTTGTTATAAACTTTGAAAACATATTTTTAAAAAAGCCACGTTTTTTATAATATTTGAGGAAAATATTTGTAAAAAATCCACGTTTGTTACAACCAAAAATATTTACAAAATCCCATTGTTATAACTTTTGAGAACATAATTTTCAAAAAATCCAATTTTGTTATAACCTATGAAAAAATATTTTTTATTAAGTCCACGTTTGTTATAACCTATGAAAAAATATTTTTATTAAGTCCACGTTTGTTATAACCTTTGAAAAAAATACTTTTAGAAGATCCACGTTTGTTATAACCTTTGAAAAAAAATATTTTTAAAAAATCCACGTTTTTTATAATCTTTAAAAAAAAATATTTTTAAAATATCCACGTTTGTTATAACCTTTGAAAAAAATATTTTTTAAAAATCCACGTTTGTTATAACCTTTGGAAAAAATATTTTTAAAAAATCCAGGTTTGTTATAACCAATGAAAAAATATTTTTAAAAAAATCCACGTTTGTTATAACCTTTAGAAAAAATATTTTTAAAAAATCCGTGTTTATGTTTGGCTTTTGAAAAATATTAAAAAAAAACACGTGTAAATATGGTGCTTGAAGAATATTTCTAAAAAATCCACGTTTATATTTGTCGCTTGAAAAAATATGAATAAAAAATCCGCATTTGTATCTCGAGCTTAAAGAATATTTTTAAAAAATCCACGTTTATATTTGTCGCTTGAAAAAATATTAATAAAAAATCCACATTTGTATCTGGTGCTTGAAAAATATTTTCAAAAAAATCAATGTTTTATTTGGTGCTTGAAAAATATAAGAAAAATATATATGTGACTCAGTTTCCACTGCCAACTCCATTATTCCTCCATTTTTTTTCTTTCCCCAAAAAAAGTAAAGAAACTCAGCTCCGGAATCATAAGTAAATGACAAATTACATGACATTATATTTTTCTTTCGAAATGAACTCAACTTTTCTCTTTGCTTTTTTTGACGAAGTGTTAAAGATATATGGAAAGTCGAGAGAAACTTGCAGTGAATGAAAAAAACCAAACACCATGTCAAATAAAAAATCAGAAAATAAGAAAAAATCCATAGCATACCTTGAGGCACGTAAGAAAAACATAATGTTCTGCTGCACAGACTCTACACTACAAATGCTAAAGAAATTTGACAGATGTGTGTGCCAAGGAGGCAAGGACATGTTTCTACGTCTCAGTTTTTTTGTAAAGAACTCTATTTTTTGTTCGTTTGATTAAATTGCTGTTGGACATGTGTTCGCTTTGAGGCCCTGAGAGAAGTTTCTTTCGGGGTGAGAAAGGGAAGGGACCACAATTTAACGCCCCCAGAAATGTTTACAATAAATAAAACATTATACATGAATGTGAATGGAAGAAAAGAAAAAAAATGGAACAAAAGAAGAAACAAATGAAATGAACTAGAAATGGTGTGAATTGCCAAAGGCAATGAAGAAACAAAAAAAAAAACACCAGGAGAAAAAAAGAAAAACAAATGAAATATAAATAAAGTCGAACATAAAGCAATGTTGTACTTTCTTAAAGTTAACATCAATGCCCTGAGAACAAACATGTTCCTGCATTTTTTTTTTATTTTTGCTTTAATAGCCTTCAGACTTCCTTGAGCAGAGAAGGAGCAACAAACACACACAAAAAAATCGTCCTGGCAACTTCTAATCTGCCTGGCAAATGTTTAATGTTATTGCTCAGAACTTTGCTAGTGTGTCACATGCGAGAGAAAGGAAGAAAAAAAAAACTGAAAGGATTTAAACAGCTTTATGTCCTGTCTTTATGTTACACATCACAGATAATCTGTGGCATATCATAACACACGCACAGCCATTCTCACTCACACACACCCTCGATACTATTATCTCTTTACAGAGGATACGCAATAACCATTACACAGCCACTAAAAGCCTTCATTGAAACTGTCGCCACAGCATTCTTCCGACATTAAGACATGGCGTGTTGATGGTCTTAGCTGGCTGTTGGCGTTATCAAAGACAAAAGTGGTGATGGTTTAGGGGGGGCTGGAGGGGCATGAGGTAATATTTATGACTATATTTTATTTTCGGTTAAATGTCAAATTCCTTCAAGTCTTTGTCACATGTTAACACCACATTTGCATTAACGTTTATGGGACGAGAGAGAGAGAGAGGTAAAATGCTTTTATTTGCTAAAAATAAAATCCAATAGTTATTTTATGGAGCTTAGCTTATTCTTATGAATATTTAAATCTCGTTTTTGTAAAAAATATTTTCTTTATGTTCATTTTTATTTTTATGATTCTTTGCAGGTATGTGTAATCTTGTTTTGAAAAGGTGTTCCCCTTTGGTTAAGGATGTGAGTATGTTATGAAATATTAAAAAAATAATAATAAATAAATAATAATAATTATATATTTTCAAACTATGATCGATATTCGAAATTTGGTACAAGAAATCACAAACATTGTTCTGATATATGGTATCATGGAACTTGATAGAAAATCTAAAAAATATTAATATATGCGAAATTTGGAAAAATCGGATACCTTCATTAATTTATATGAAATTTAGAATTTCCAAATTTCCGCTGTCGTTTCCAGATTTAATAAAAATATCCCTAAAGAAGTTAAAAAATTCCATCGGATAAGAAATTAAATAAATAGTTTTTATTTTCATTAAAAAAAAAACCAGACCTAAAAATCCAATAAGGCAAAGTCTCAAATCATACATAAAATACAAAAAGGTCGAAAAACCTTAATTCCATAAAATTTCCAAATTTTGTATTTTTTTATATTATGGGAAAGATTCTTGAACTCCATTTAAGTTTGATGTGAATCTTGGTTCCATTTGGGCGCCACTTTCAGTATATTTTACATTTGAAATGTAATTTCGCACAAAATCAGCTTTTAGTACTTTTGGTACCGTTTAGTGACTTAGAAACTCCACCTTACCTCATCCCTAGCACCAATAAAACTCTTAATTACTGTAAAAGTACAATAGGTTGGTTTAAAAAATTTAAAATCTACAGGTATGATTCTGAATCGATTTTTCTCAAATTTTACAAAGACATTTCTACAGGGTATATGGTATTTCACGCATACTTTAATTAATATCGGGAGCATATTATAACCTTGAAATTTATCTTATTTTGATGTAAAGACAAAAAATATTTGGATCTACCTAAATGTAAATCCTCACCGATTGAACTGTAAAGACGGGCGGAGAGTCATAATTCGACTCGGAATATGATTCTAAAGAAATCATCAACTGGATGGGCTATGGATCTATCTCGTTTTCATATGAATGGTACATACAAAAAATAAACCCTGTAACATACTGTGATGTAGAGTATGAACATAATTTTTAGCACTTTTAAAGATTTACTAATTTTTAGGAACCTCTTAGTTCAAATAGCCATACACCCCTAAATTTTCAATCCCATAGTACAAGATGATGCTCAGAGTCAAAATTATAGAATAATAGCTCTACTCCATCGAATTTAGTACCACTTTAATACCAAAAAAAAAAAAAAAAAATACATGAGGGTTTAAACCTCTGCCATACGGATACAGAGGGTACATATCATTTGATACACTCATAATAACTGTTTTATGCCCTATGCCTCTTTGAACCAAATCCGTTTCAGGACATTTGGAACAGCTCTAGGGATGTTCCTGAGTCTATCCGTCAGGCTGGTGTCAAACTTAGTACCTTTTTATTTAATTGTCTAACTTAGATCAAGTTCGGAGATGGGCAATGGGGAGAAAAAGTCGAAATTTTAAAAAAATATTTCACTACGCAGGAAGAGGAAGGATAATCCGATTTTGCTCCAACTGCGCAAATCCTAATATTTGCATTAGTGCGTCACAACATCAGGTGCGGACAACATCGGTCCACTTCATCAAGTACCTCCCACACAAAGGTTCAAAATTTTGAATATTTATAACTTATAAAATGTGGTGTAAGACTCCGATTGTCTTTAACATACACACAGGACAATATTTTTATTAACCCAAGGTCTGGTGTGAAGACGGAATGTATCGGTCTACTCCTTCTGGTTCCTCCGCCACAAAGGATTAATATTGTGAAAATCTATAAAGCTTATAAACTAGAAATTGACATCCGATGTCATTCAGCCCTGTCACATCTCAATATATCTATCAACACACGATCTGTCATAAAGATGGTAGAGATCAGACCATTCCTATAATCAATATAATTCGAAACAACTTTCATATTTCACACATCCTATTACTTATATTACCACAAGTTCTGCTGTGAAGATGGAATATATCGGTCCACTCCACTTTGAATATCCATGAAGCTCATAAAACGCGAAATTAACATCCGATTTCATTCAGACTTTGTGCATCTCAATATTTCCATCTACACAAGACCTGCTATAAATATGGTAGATATCGGATCATCTCTTCCGGTACCTCCCGCCACACAGGGCTCAAGATTTTAAAAAACAAAATGCTCAAAGAAAGAAAGCACCCAACTCTCTTCAAATTTCAAACATTTTTACTAACGCAAGATATGTTGTGAAGATGATATATATCTGCGAACGCCATCTAGTACCTTACCCACAAAAGCTCACAGCTTTCAATACTTTTATCTGTCATAACATGCGAAACAAGTCAGCAATTCTTTACAACTTTCTATGTCTAAATATTTTTCTCAGCCAGAATTCTGAGATGAATATGGAATTTTGGACTGGATTTTCTTGTAATTGTGTCCATACCAATATTTTTACCAGAAGGAGTGGACCGATAATTCCCATCTCCGAACTCGATATAAGTGTGACCTTTAAAAAGTTTCCTCTGAAAAAAATTACAAAAAGTTGCGAAAATGTTCACAAAATACGCCATCATTAGCCTGCCTTGAGAAAAAAGACTTGCGACAATACCATCACTGCCTGAAAGTAGGCTATGAAATTTGTCCAACTAAAATTGACACAGACAAACGATTGTTAAATGAACCATTGTGATAATGTTTGAAAGTTGGCACAATCACGATAATAACGTTGATTGTAAAAAACCAGACGGCATGCTAATATCGCTGGCTGAAAGATGGGCAAGAAAAAAACTGCAAAAAAAAGAAATCAAATCAAAGAAAGACGACAAAGTACAGTGGGTTAAAGAGGAAAAAAACTTTCATAAATAAAATAAATTTTAAGAGATTCCAAGTATATAAAATTTTCCCAATAATAAAAAAAATATTTAAAAAATGCCCTATAAATATTAAATAAACAAACATTATTGTTCTGCTGGCCTCAAGAAATATAATTTTTTAAGTCCAGGAATAATGCCCTTTTGGCCCATCAATAAGTATGGAGATATCTATGGATTTAAAAAAATATGAATAAAAACAACTATTTGTTTAAAACTGGGAAAAAATTGGAAAAGTTCCGAAATTTATTAACTATGGCCTATAAAAATGTCTCTTTAAAAATATGCCGATTATAGCTCCATTTGTCGTTTGAAACGAAAAATCAAGAATTTTATTACATTAATCCTTGTAAATATTCCTAAAAACCCATTATCCCAATTTCATTGTTTAAAAATAAGAAAAAAATCTCTGATGAGTATTCTGAGAAAATAAATTCCAAAAGTGCCACTATTATGGTGCTGCCGCTCTTAGACATTCCCAGGACCCAAGGATTATGCCTCTTTCTGCTTTTAAAAATTTTCCTATGGCCACTGTACCATTAACTTCTCTAAACCCCCACAAAAACTGGCCAACAAACGAAGAAAAAATACTTGTCTTCAGAACTTCATGTCCATGTGCTCTTGAGCTATGCTAAAGTAAGTGGTTTCTCTTTGCAGTCCAAGACACAATTTTTACGACATCATTATTTCTCCCTCATCATTAACTTGGGGGGTTTTCTTCATTTTCCTTTAAAAAGTCTCGTTTTTTTCTGGGTGTGTGGCAAAACTTTATCTATTTTCCTTTCCAGATGTTTTTCTGTTGATAAATTAATATTTGCAAAGAGAGTCCTAATAAAAAACTCGGAAAATAAACTAAATGATGGTTAGCAGAATACAAGCACAAAAAAAGACGAGACGAGATCAAGAAGTCCAATTTTGTTTCATTTTTTGTACATTTTTCCTTGTGGTTTATTAACATAATTGATTACTTGATTTAGCTTATAAGCCAACGAAACAAAAAATTCCACCAGATGAGATCAAACAATTTGTTTTTGAGGTAAACGCGTGAAAAGCCAACGAAGATTGATGATTTTCGAAATTAGGAAAGTAGTTGGTAATGAGAATCGTTGTTCATATACCCTCCATATTATGACATCAAGGGGAACTTCATTTTTATTTGTGTATCTTCGAAATTACTGCTTTAGACATTTGATAGCTTCTGATTTTGATTATTTCCATGCCGCTGACTTCATCTCGTTTTGGCTGCTAAATGTCTAGAATTTCAGAAATTTCAAAATCAAAGAGCGCCATCTTCATATTAATATGAGGTGAGTAATAACTGAGGAGTCCAAATAAGGCTAGATTACACATGATATTAGAGTCATATGTAAAGCCTTTTTTCTCACAATATTAAAGATACTTTTAGATGCTCTCCAGATTTTTCAAGGCTACAAGTACAGATAAAATAATATAGATTTTAGATGTATTTTTACTTTCAGATTAAATTTTTTGGGACCTCCTTAAAGTATACTTCAAAATTTTATAATATACAATTTAAATAAATCACCTTACATATGACTCTAATATGACATGTGATCGAGCTTTTGGAGAACTGGAGTTTATCTTCGTTGCTACCGAAAATACACCTTATTTATAAAACGAAGTAATGCCATCTTTATGTGGATATTCGACGATTAAGCTCTAAAAAAGACGCGTATTAATGAACATAATTTTAAGCCATCAAGAAAATGTTGGAACAATTAAATAGGTATGATCTCTTATTACAGAATATTTAAAGTGTAATGATGTTTTGGAAAAATTAACAATTTCTTTTTTGGCAAAAATCTACAAAAAATCGATGAATTAAACGAAGGCCAAATCACAATGATTTTTCTGATAATATTTAACAATATTCTTCCAAGGTTTCTTCCAACCATCAACTTCCATGACCTTGACTCTGAGAGATCTGAGATATTTACCTTAATATTATCTTAAATCCGTTTGTTGAATTTTTTCAGTATTCTCTTTGTACGGGCCCAAAAATACGTATCTGAAAATTAAGCAAATGCAAATATAGAAGGCGCCCAATATAACACATTTATCAATGTCTTTTTAGTAAGTTTCAAGGCCAGTGAAGACATTTTTTTGTTTTTTTTTTTAATCAAATTGGCGCTGATTGCTTAATCTTTACTTCTGTTACTTGTTTGTTGAAGAAAGAAGACGAAAATCAGATTTACTCAGCGTCGGTATATTTATTTACAAACCATTAAGTAATTATTTTTTATTCTGTTCATTGATCATAATAGGTATTTGTTGAAGACTCCAAACAATATTGAAACAATATTAATTCTCATAAAATTTAAAAAAAAGAATGTTTTATGTTTTATGAACTTATATGAATAATAAAAAACGTAAATTGATCTCCACGTAAAGATGACGTTAAGTTAGCCATCTAGTAAAAAATAGGTATATCTAGAAAAACACAGATCGTTCCCTCATCATGTATAGGTGGCGCCCAACATAAGATATAATTTCCCAAGTTTCAGTTAGGTATTATTTCGCATTTCCAAAAATTTAGGAGGACTCAACCACCAATATTTAAAGATTATTACAAAAACGAAAATAATATTCCATTATAGATCGCATTTCCGCACCACATATAGATGGCGCCCGACCGGATATATCTTTTAATTTTTTAATTTCCTAATCTTTTAATGGCAGAGCAAAGCATTATTTTGCACATATCCTGCAATTTGGACTCCACCCACTCTCAATCTCAAAATTCAACTTTTCCTACATTTTAATATAGAAATTCGAAAAGTAGATGGCGTTATGTGCAACTTGTGCATTTTGTAACAGTTACAACATATTTTAGGTATTTCGGATGAGCCACTCTTAAAATTGTTTTGTAAAGCACACTTTTAACGCTACAAATTTTCATTTTCAATAATATCTCTTCTTGGACTATAAAACAAACTAAGCAAGGTTTTAATAAAATTTCTTCAAGGATTTTGAAATACTTCAATATAGACTTTTAAGAATAAATTTTCAAGGACTTTGAGACTACAACGTCGATTATTAAAGAAAAATTATTAAATGTATAGAACGTAGATTGGTTGAGGCAATTATTATAAAGATTATCAAAAAAGGCAAAATTATTTTTAAATATAGATGGCGTTCGTTACGCCATAAAGTAAACATAGACTTTCGTTTCTTCAATTAATTTCTATAAACATAGATCTTTCCCGTACCAAGTATAGATGGCGCCCAATAGAAACTATCTTCGCAGATAGACTCAAAATTTAATATTTCCATTTATTTATATGGAATAACATAATAATTCAACATATGCATTTGGTATTCCGAGATATTAAACGTGAATTTAATATAATATTTTTCAAGATATATTGAAGGAATTAATGTGGTCGTTCTAATAATATTTTGTTCTTATTTTCATTTTGCATTCAAGTATAGATGGCGTTCGTTATGTCACATAGTAAAGCATTGTACTTCTTTGATCAGATGTACCAAGTCTTAATTGAATCGGATATTAATTTCGTGTTGTATGAGCTTCGTAGATATTCCAAATTTTGACCGTTTGTGGGGGAGGTGCCAGAAGGAGTGGACCGATATATTCCATCTTCACACCAGTAGTGCGATTCTCTAACTCATTTTTGAGTTACCGACAAAAATCGGTAACTTTCAAACGAAAAATTTGATATAAAAAAGAAATAAAAGTTGAAAACATAGGTATCTATCGGTAGGCCTTACCGACTACTTTAATTTCGTCGCTAACTTACCGACAAATTTCGTAAATTACCGAACTTCTAATCATTTTAATTTTACCAATTTTTGTCGGTAACTTGAAAAGTGAGTTAGGGAATCGTACTACAGACCTTGTGTTACTAAAAATAATGTGATGTGTGTAATTTGAAGACAATCGGACCCTTATATTAAAATTTATAAGAGTTATAATTATTCAACCTCTGTGAGGGAGGTACTTGAGGGAGTTGGCCGATATTATCCATTTTCGCACCTGAGCTAGCACTGTTGCAAATATTAGGATTTGCAAAGTTGGAGCAAAATCGGAGCATCCTTTCTCTTTCTGTGCCGAAAAATATTATTTTGAAAATTTCGACCTTTTGTCAGGGAAGGAGTGGACTAATATTGCCATCTCCGAACTCGATCTAAATTTGATAATAATATTCCAATGTAATAAGTTTGGACCAAATCGAATACTCCCTTCGAGAGTTATCGTGCGCACCAGCCAGACAGAGAGATGGACGTCGCTAACTCGACTCCAAGCGTCCCGAATCGGATTTGGTCCAAAGAGACCTAGGGCCTTAAACCGTTATTTCGATGATTCACGTTTTGGTCGTATAAAATTATATATGTATACCCTCCGTCCCGAATCGGATTTGGTCCAAAGAGACCTAGGGTCTTAAAACGTTATTTCGATGATTCATATTTTGACCGTATCAAATGATATATGTATACCCTCTCTAGCCATATGGCTGAGGGTATAATAATCGAACATTGGCTAAGGCTATGTCGGCCCAACCAACTGATACTTTTTAGCTCGCTTATCCAAATTTTAGTTAAAAATATATTTTAATCATTATAACTTTTATTTCATTTTTTGTCATTGAACAAGAATTGAGACTCAGTTTTTTTTGTGGAATTTGTAAATATTCAAATAAATATTCAAAATTTTCAAAAATAATTTATCCAAAGCCCATTAGAGCCATCCACGTGAATTTTCCAAGAATATTTAATGACTCTCACCGGAATAATTCCAGATTTCTTTCTTATTTCTTCCTTTTCAATCCTCCCCGGTTTCTAGGTAACTATAATTCTCTTATGTTTATTATTCTAAGAACAAAGTTATATTATCCGATTTCCATTTATTACAAACATACATTCAATTTCCTTGGAATGCTGCTGTTGGTTCATCTGGCAAAAATGACTCGGAAGTTTAGCATGCCAATCAAAATATATCTTTGACAGAGTATTAAAAGTTAACAATAACACAGCTGAGACCATTATTGGTATTAAAAACCGAGTATAGAACCGGCAAAAGCAAATATCCATGGATGGATGGATGGATGGCATGCCATGCCACGATGTGAAAGTGAAACCTTTCAAACACTTGCTGTTTTGGATGGCAGGGAGGGGGGAGGGAAATGGTTACTAGTTGTATTCAGACAATAGAGGTGGTGGGAAAATCTATACGGTTAGCCACAAAATAAATGCTTGCACACACACACTCACACAAACATTTTCCCTTTTTCTATGCCCTACTTCAAGAAGCATAAAAAACCCCAACCAGCAAAACCCCAAGACTTTAAGAAGACGACAAATAAAAATGAGCATAAAAAAGTGAACGAACAAAAAAATTAGCATACTTTTAGACATTGAATAATGAACCATTGTAGACATTGATGTCCTGATGCTCAGCGCCGGGTGACATGGTCGTTAAAATGGGTGTCTTGTGGTGCGCTTGGGCCGCTAAGAAAAACAAATTGTCTTTAAAATCCTGTTTGGTGGTATTACACGTTGTTTGCCATTCGGATGATACTTTCTTCTTCTTCTTTGGATTTCTTTTAATACCACCTTCATGCCAACGACAAATGCTAACCCAGCTCCGAGGGAAAAGAAAACATTTTTCTTTACACATTTACATGATTGATGATATTTTGTATTTGGTTCGGTTTCATTCTCTTTCCCTTTCTTCTCCCATGAATTTTATTTTCATTATAAAGTGAAGAAATACTTAGTTTGTGTCCATATTTAAATTGTGATTATTTACTTGGCAAAACCCCCCTCCCCTCACCCAACTCCACCCACAATGTAACAGAAAAAAGTAGACTTTGTGCGACTACAGCCCAAAGAGGATTTAAAAGGATTTTCTTTATTAAAATAAAAAACACTTTTTTATCGCTGTCCCTGGTGCAGCCCTAGCTAGAATCGCTGCTGTTTCTTCTACGCCACGTTATAGCATCACTTCATATTTAATGGAGTGCTTAATTTCCCAAATTACTTTTCAATTTGTCTAGTGGATCACCAAAGCCAAAAGACAATAAGAGAAGTGGCAAATCATCGGGCCTGCTTCCTTTTTCAACCAGAAAAAAAAGAAAACAAAAAACAAAGTGAGTAGATGGAAATGTAATTATTGCCAAGATAGCTGGTGATAATTGGGAAAAAAGGCTGGGTATTAGTCTGTCGGATTTTCATTCACCCGCCATTGAGAAAAAAATGGCACAAGAAGGCGAATATCATCGACCAAAGAAATTGGATATCCTCCATTAAATTATCCAACAAAGAGTCAGACCTAATTGCAATTGAATTGGGAGGGGGGAAGGAAAGGCAATTTTTCGCCATGATCCAAAAAAATGCTATAAATGTCGGAGATGGGAGTTTACTCAATTCAATGATTTGTTGAAGTAAGTTAAATGGAAATGAAATTAAATTTAATTATTACCAAAAGAAAGAGAAATGAAATGAAGTGGTTTTTATTGGCATAGACATAGAAATAAGGTGTCGGCAGCATTTCTTCTTAATCATGACAAATCGGAATAATATTGAAATTTCAAAAAAATACTACTGTAAAAAATAAACAACACTTCAGATAAAATCCTTAAGAACTATCTTGGAATAATAAATGGTAATTGAACTATTTTTATCAGAAATAAAATAAAAATCGAAAAAAAAACATTTTCAGTATAAGAATATTGAAAAATATTTCAAAAGTCCACCCTCAGAGCACGATGAAAATTTTGAAAATATATTAAAAACGAGTTAAAAAGCAGTAAGTTTGGCCGAATTTTGAATACCCTCCACTATTTGGATTGGATAAAAAAAAAATTTGTTAAAATATTAAAAACACCAATTATAGCCGTTATATTGGGATCTATACTATGTGGACCTACCTAGGCATTGTATGTCATAAGCCATTACAATATTCAAATTCGAAACTTGAAATAAACGGTGAATAATGTAGCTAAAATCATCAAAATATCGCATATAGGGAGGTATAGGAGGTAGAAATAAGTTGTCGGGAGCATTTCTTCATATAAATCGGAATAATATTGAAAGTTTAAAAAAAATACTACCGTAAAAAATTAGTCAATAATGAAATCCTTAAGAACCATCTTTTAATAATAAATGGTAATTGAACTATTTTATGAGAAATAAAATAAAAATCGAAAAAAACATCTTCAGTACAAGAATATTGAAAAATATATCAAAAGTCCACCCTCAGAACACGATGAAAATTTTGAAAATATATTAAAAATGAGTTAAAAAGCAGTAAGTTTGGCCGGGCTGAATTTTGAATACCCTCCACTATTTGGATTGGATAAAAAAATATTGTAAAAATTTTAAAAATACCAATTATAGCCGTTATATTGGGATCTATACTATGTGGACCTACCTAGGAATTGTTTGTCATAAGCCATTACCATATTCAAATTCGAAACTTGAAATAAACGGTGAATAATGTAGCTAAAATTATCAAAATATCGGGAGGTACCGTTATATCGGAGCTGTGCGAAGACCTGGACCCGCATAGATAATTTTCTGTGACAGGTTGTAGCATGAATGACGAACGTCAAATACGACATCTGAAACAATTTCGGTGGGTATTGTACCTAAAATCGTCAAAATACTGAATATAAGGAGGTACTGATATATGGGACCTATACGAAGACCTGGACCAGCATAGACAATTTTCTGTCATAGGCTGCAGTTTCCATTACGAACTCTAAATACGTAATTTGAAACAATTCCGGTTAATAATGTCGATTAAATCATCAAAATACCGAATATAGGGAGGGACTGTTAAATGGGGGCTATATCAAAACGTGGACCTACATGGCCCATTTTCAATACCAAAATTCATGCAGACCTAACATGCATTTGAGTAAAGTTTTATCAATCTACTTCAATTCTTTCGGAAGCTAGAGTGATTTCCACATACAGACCGAAGGACAGACGGACGGACATCGCTAAATCGACATAGAATATATGTACTTTGTGGGGTCTAAAATGAATATTTCGATGTGTTACAAACGGAATGACATATATAATATACCCTCCATACTATGGTGGAGGTTATAAGAAATACTACTATAAAAAATTAGTCAATACGACAGATAAAATCCTTCAGAACTCTCTTCAAATAATACAAAGTGAGATAAAAAACTGCAATAAAATTAAAGGCAGCTTTTTTTCATTTTTGTTTTAATATTATTGAATGAAAGCAAAAAATGTCGGAAATAGCATCAAATTTTAGAATAAGTTTAGATTTGTTCGAATTGGTCACCTTTGGCTAGAATTATGGCCTTCAAACGACCAATTAAACCGCTCCGACACCGTCAAACGCTGCCCGAATGCTGTTCTGCGGCCAAAATGATTCCGTGCCCAAGGCTTTAATACACCCTCCAGAATACCTTCCAAAATACTCCAGACACAATAGTCCAACGGATTGGTATCCAGAGATTTTGATGGCCATTGTGCGCTGGAACGTCCCAGGTCTGCGGGCAAAATGTTTCCGTTCCCAAGGCTTTAATACACCCTCCAGAATATTTTCGCGATAATATTCACCATTTATTCTGGTCGATTAATATGAGCGGATAGCGACCATCGACTGTTATGGCGGCCCACACTATCACCATGGCCGGCGCTTGAGATCTGGTGGCCAACCGAAGATGTACATTTTTAGCTGTAGCTCTTTGGCAAGTAAACACGATCATTTTGTTTGTTTACAAACTGCTGGACAACGAATGTTTTCTCATCGGAGAAGTAATTCTTTAGCTCTTTTGAGTCTATTTTCTCACCAAAATGCTTTTGTACGCTTGTTAACAATATGATGAGCTGTCACTGGAATAATTTTTACAGCTGTTGAATGAGTGGCTTGGACAAGTTGCTCAGTCTGAAATTGGTTGCAGTTTTTTCATCCCACCCTCTAGCCACATGGATGAGGGTATAAAAACGAAATTTCCAGATTTTAATACGAAATGTTAGAACTCCTTAGTATGTATTGTGGAAAATTCTTTCCTCATAGCGTCTTTGAACACCAATATTAATCCATCCACAAAATGTATATCCTTTATTCTGGTTTACAAATCATGTTAGAGTCAAATGTAAATTGGCTCTTTATTCATATTTAGAATTTTTTTAGCATATATTTAGGCTCCAATTGTTTTAAACTCCTTGATAAAACCCGACAAAATATTTCAATTGAAGTCCCTACAACCGCTTTAAAAATATTCCCAAAAATATATTAAAACTAGATTAAATAATTTCAATTGAATTTGCCACAATAGCATTGAAAGCAGTTCAAAATATTGAAAAAGATAATTTAAATATATTTTTGGAAATTAAAACAATTCCTGCAATCCGTTATATTCCGCGATTAACGTTGTTACCCTACACATTTTTGATTTTTTAATTTATGATAATAAGCTAAAAAACTCGATTGCATTCTCAAATTTGCTGATGTTTGCTTTTTTTCACATTTTAAATTTTGACAAGAGAGAAAACTGTTTAGATTATTTTATTTTATCGCTACAACAGCTTTGAAAAATATTCAAACTATATTAAACAGTTTTAATTTAATTCGCCATAATAAATTTAAAAGCTGTTCAAAAGTATTGAAAAAATATTTTAGTTCACTTTTGGAAGTTGTTAAAAATTTTTCAATTTTAAAATTTTAAAATTTTAAAATTTCACAATAGGGAAATCGGAAATTTATCGGAGATTTTATGGCAACAGCATAGTATGGCACTTTTTATTCTGAAACCCCTTAATAAAATATTTCTATTGAAATTGCTACAACAGCTTTGCAAAAATTTTAAAAATATATTCAAACTATATTAAATTTATTTCACCATAATAGATTTGAAAACTATCCAAAAAATATTGCAAAAATATATATTGAATATATTTTTGGAAATTTGGAAAAATCGGTAAAACATCAAAATACTATATTCCATGGTTACCATTGTTATTCTCCACATTTGTGGAATTTCCAAAATGTTTGATAATAAATTAAAAAAACTGGATTACATATAAATATTTGCCATTTTTTACAAAATGTTTCCAATTTTAAATTCTTAAATTTTAAATTTGTGAAATTTACCTGCGGTGGTTCTCCATAAAAAATATAAAATAGTCAGATTTTTTTCCTTCGCTTTCTATTACGAGTACCCTCTATAACCACAAAAATTTCCACCAATTCTAAAATCTGTAAACCACACAAATCTCTATAACAACACAAATCTCCATTTTTTCTTAAGTCAGCAATCTTAAATTGCTCGATTGCTTTATACTTATTTTTTTCATTTACCATATCTAACGCAAAAACGAAAAAAATATCCATTTACTTAAAATGTCTTTATTAATTTTTATGGCATGGAACAAGAAAATAACATGTGGCCCCTTAAAAGATTCACAACAGGGACTCAAGGAAAAATAATTTGAAGCAAAAAAAAAAAAAAAAAAAGAGCGCAGCACATGAATTGAGCAAACGAAGGACGATTCGTTCATCTTTTTTTTTAATATTTATAACATTACCCCCAAGGTGTTGTTTAGAACATTTACACACACTTCTCCAAGAAAAGCCAAAAAACGCATCCACTAAAGACAATTCACACACACACAAACATTCTCTATAGCATATAATGATGATGATATGAACATAAGTGTGTTTGAGCTTAAGCATATTTATGAAGGGCACCCAGTACATCTTGGTACGCTCTCCAGAGATGATTTACCAAAAAACCAGTACACACACATTTGCACATTTATGAAATAACACTTAAAGAATTTCTATATTTTTTGGAGTATATATTACATACATTCACACACAACACACATCCTTAGTGTTATCATCATTAATTGTATACCTTCGTCTTTAGGTCACATGTACGCACACATAGACACATACTCGTGTTCTGGGGAAAAGCCACAAAAGGTTTTTCTTTTTATTTTCTATGGTATTATGGCACTGAAAATATGAAAAACTCTCATGCACATATATGTATGGTACATGTTCTCTTTCTCACACTCGCTCGTTCTCCCTTTACATTTTTCTTCTCCTTCTTTTTGGGAAATCTTGAGAATGTTTATTATCCATGGAGATTTTCTTGTTGTGTTTGTGTGATGAGTTGAATGATATTCTTGCTGTTTTCATATTCGTCTTGTCGCCTGCCTCAGCCCGAGGTGTCATTGTGTCGGTGTTGTCAAGTTGGCTGCTGCTGCTGAAGGAATGCTGTTGTTATTTTAAGATAAAATTCCAAATGCATAGAGGGTGCACAGTGTTTGGAAAATTAGTGTCGAATACAAAGGTTAACATTTGGGAGTGATTTCAAGAGATAAACGTGGATTTTATTAAATATTTGTTAAGGAAAATATTTTCAAAAAGATAAAAGGACTGGATGTTTAAAATATTTTTTAAGGACTTAATGAGCCATAAGCGGTGTTCTCTAAGAATATTTTTCAACGACTTAAAGGTCGTTCTTTAAGATAAGCTTTTTTCAAAGACTCCAATAATATATATGGTGTTTTCCAAAAATCTTTACGAGAATAAAGCTTTTTAATTTTTTCAAATATCAACGTCTAAAACGCCATACATTTGGATTCGTTCCAAATATTTTTTAAGGACTTCAAATTTACTTTTAAAGACTTAAGTTACTTTGAGGAGCTACAGCAGAGATTTTTTGAAAAAAAAATTAGGACCCAAAGTGCTTACAACTAGGACATTATTAAGAATTAAAAAAAAAATAAACCTAATGGTAGACGTAGAATTTTTTCAAGGAAAAATAAATTGATATGAAAGCCATAAAAAGAGTAGTGAAAATAACTGATTGACTAAGAATCAAAGCCCAAACGAATCGGCTTTAGCTAGAGTCCTGAAGGCTTATAAGGCTGGGTTTTTAGAAATTCGTACTAAAAAGGCACGAAAAGTACTAAAATGTACAAATAATTTAACACTTTGTATTGGACAAACGTAATGAGCTAGAATGAGTGAGCTGAAATTTGGAATGAGAATCACTAATGGAGGGCAGGATAGATATTCCAAAGGGTTTTTGGAAATGCGAACTTTAAGGCTACGAAAAGTTCTAAAGTAGTACTAAACATCAAAAAACGGTACCATTTGGTATTATGTGAACGGATAGACCTATAAAGTTGAAATTTGGTATGAGAGTCAAGTTTGGAAAGTAAGTTTGTACTAAATGGTACCAATTTTGGAACAGTTAGGTTTAGGGTGAACAGATGGAGCTGATATTAGCAAAATTTGTATGGGGTCGCTGTTGCTGGAACTTGAATTCCAAAGATTGATATTGAGGTCTCTGTTGGTATCTGAAATTGAGATATGGAGAGGGTTTTCGAAATTCTACGAAAATTACTTAAGAGTACTAAATTTGATATTGGGTGAATGAATAGAGCTAAAATCCTGAAATTTTAAATAGATGTCACTCTTGGTGTCTGCGGTTAACATATGGATGTGAAATGTGTACTATAATTGTACGAAAAGTACTTAATAGTATTGTATTTTGTACAATTTGTTATTGAGTGAGCAGATAGTGCTTGAAATCTGAATTTTTGTATTTGGATCGCTGCTCATGTGTCTGGACATATAGGGGTGGTTTCGAAAATGTGTACTATAATTGTACTAAAGGTACTAAATGGTACCATATGGGTTATTCGATATTTTTATATCTAATGGTATCTGTGTTTGAGATTTGGAGTGGTTTGAAAATTCGTCCTATATTTGTACGAAAAGTACTAAATAGTACTAAATTTGATATTGAGGTCTCTTCTGGTATCTGAAATTTAAATGTTTAGGTGATTTTGGAAATGTGAGCTATAATTGTTCGAAAAGTGTTAAATAGAACTAAATTTGGCATTGGGTGAAAAAAATAGAGCTGGAATCCCGAAATTTGATATTGAGGTCTACATTAGTCTAATGTTACTAAATTTAGTACTGGGTGAAGGGATAGAGCTGAAATTTTCAAATGTGATATTGAGTTTGCTTTTATTTTCTAGGGTTTTTTTAGGGAAAAATTGGATGTGGGTCCAATTGCACAAGTTTTACCAATATTTTCTCCTGAAAACTTCAAAATGAAAGATTTTGAAGGCCTTTTAGTGTAAGAGGTAAACATTTTCCCATTATTCCTTCCGTAAAAGGAAGAACAAAAATTTGTACGATGTGTGAAGTTTTGATTAAAACATTTTATCAATCTGAACTAATTATGCATTTTGGGTACTAAAAAGGCCTAGCACGAACTGTTGGAATGAATCTATAATTATAAAGTGGACTTTTTGTTGACAAAGTTGCTGGCAGCGGCTAGCCTCATACTAGGAATTTTTCACAAACAAGACTGACTATTGTACAGTGTAATTATAATAAAATTTTGCGCAAATTGGAAAAAACTCAAAATTTTTCAAAAATATACAATGTTTTTTATTAACAAAATAATTATGATATGTGTTTACGGTATATATTGAATATAAAAATTTCCTTCGTTAAGAGACTTATAATGAACTTTGATCTAGAATAATTTTTACTTCGACTCTTTCCCCAAAAAAATAGGAAATATTTTTGTCCTTTTTTTTTGATATTCAATGGAAATAGGGATTTTTTATAGTAAAATTTAATGATGAATATTTTTTTCTTTTACTTCATCATTCTTAATCGATGCCTTGTTGGAGAATTTTGCACAAACTCATACAAAGTACGGTATGACCCAAAAATGTGTTTTTAATATGTATGAATTTTTGACGTTTTGGTAATATTTGGACTTTTGACTTTCTCAAGGGCCTATGGTAGAATTTTAGGACAAAAAATGTTCTAGAATTTCTCGACTTGCTGCGATCCCGTTTAAAAAAAAAGTTACCAAAAATATACCTTTATGCACTCGATTAAGGGTTATCAATTCCGACAAAATATTCCTCCTTATTATCTTAAAAATCCACATTTAAGGAATTCAAACTCCTCGAAAAAAATGTTATCAATATATACCCATTAAAAACTTTAAGAGTCTTCAAAAAATCAACTTGAAAATCTAGGTTAAAGTCCACGAAAAATATTTTCAAAAGATCCACATTAAATGCTCTATAGGTCGTGGAAAATTACGATTTAAAAGTCCATTTAAGGTTTGTCCCAGTCTATTCCTTAAAAATCCAAACTGAAGGCTCTCAATAGTCCTTAAAAATATATTCAAAAATCAATCCAAAGTCCAATAACTTCTAAAAATGTGGAAGGGGGGTCTCGCTTCCTCTAGTTAGGTTACTTTGCGATGTAAACTTTTAAAACGCCGATACACGTGTCTTCTTTTTTAGCTCTACTTTCATAATCTGCTGAATTCTCCTGTTATAAAAAAAATGTTTTGTAGGACAGTTTTATTCTGAGACATTATATTATCTAAGGGTTGGCTTTTTAATGAATTATTTTTTAAAAATATTTGTGCTGCTAACGTGGATTTTTGTCGAATTATTATCATACATAGTTTCAAATTTTCAAGATATCTTTTTCATAATTTTTTAAACTGTTTCTTCCAATTCCCACCACTGTTCCGCCCCGTTGACATTCTAAACAAATCTCATAACAAAGATGTGATGGAATCGCACGACCTTTTCATGTCTGAATTTTCTGATACCCAAATGCCCTGTATTCATATTCATTCACCTCCTCCCTCGGCCCTTTTCCATCCTGCCATCACAAAATGAAATCTCTATTCATTCGTGATGTTTATATTGCCGTTTGCAATCATTACAAATTTATGCAAACATTATTATTTTCATATAATATTTATATTCATATGAAGAATGGTGGATAAACCTTACCCAAAATCGACCTTTTCTTAGGACGTGGTGAGGGGGAATGTGTGCTCATCATTTCACCTCTCAGGGGGGGAGGCGAAGTAAGGAGCGGCGTAAGGATGAAAAAATGAAAATAAATACTTTGTGTTTAACTTGACAGATATATGATGTGTGTTGTCTTTTTCGTTATTGTTGTTGCTGACATTTGTAAAATAAATAATGGTGACATGGGCGTAGAAAGGGGGGGGGGGAAGTGAGGAGGCTTCTAGGGAATTTTCAACAAAATTGAGATTTAAAATATTGGTTGGCCTCCCTGAGGAGTATTTTGTCTCTCTTCAAAAGAAAATTATCCCTTTCAAATAGAAAGAAGGCTACGCCAATGCTTTGCAGTCCCAAAATTGTTCTCAAGATGTCTGGAGGTTGACTTACATTTGCCGAAATTAAAATATTTTTGTTTGTAAGGCTGATATTTTTTTATGGTATCTAATTTAATGCTGTTATATTCAAATAATTTTTATTTGATTTTGTAGATTCCACCTTCTATTGCTCCAGCTCCTCACACTTGTTGTGTTTTTTCTTTCTTAAAATATGAAAATTCATAATCTGTTTTTTCTTATTGCCTTTTGAGTGTCAATATCTCATTTCACTTTCCCCCGCCTTTTCTTGTAACCATACTCACCCCCTCCCTCTGTTTCTTCCTCATCCTGAAATCGACAACTTCCTGTAGGGCAATTTATTATGCCCTCGTGCAAAGAAAATCGCACGCCTTAGAATGTTGTGCCTTTATGACGTTATTATCCTTGCGGCATACAAGAAAGCAAAACACTTGTTTCTTATTTCGTTTCCACTCCTTGTTCTCTTTACTCCACTCCACAAAGTCAGACAATTATTTTTATCTTCGACGCTGTTCATTTATTTCATATTTCAAAGTTATTATTTATTGGAGCACTTCTATAGATTTGTTTGCCAGTTGTCTTTTTTATGGCCTCTCATAATGAAGGCGTATGAGTGAGTGTGTGCTTGCGTGTGTGTGTGGGTATTGGCATGTGTTATTATTTTTATTGCCATAAGGATCCATTCATCCTCTAACCACAGAGATTGCTACCATAAATACTCATCCAGGATATGTGGTTGAGTAATTTGTTGTGGTGGCTGGGCAAATAAATATCCGAGTTTGAATAGAACGGTGTCACTTTGCCTTTAAGTGGTAATATTTCTTATTCAAAGATGCAATTAGGTGAACTAATCGGATTCTTTTCTTTGGAAATATATGGTTTTGAATTGAAATAAATACTTTAACAGTCTTTAAAAATATTTTTAAAAATTTCAGCTTTAAGGATCCCATAGCGATTGAAATAGGATATTACAAAATCGAAAGTGAAGTCTCTTATAGTCTATAAAAATATTCTTAAAGGCCTCCACTTTAAGTACTTAAAATCCTTGAAAATAGGAATAGGTCCTTTAAATAGGATATTGCAAAACGAGAGCAAATGTCTCTTCCATTAAAAAATATTTTTAAAAAATCCACGTTGAAGGCTCTCTCAGTCCTTAATTTTTTTAATGAAAGTCTTTAGCTTGAATTTCGCGTTAAGGGTTTTTAAATTCCTTGAAGAAACTACGGCTCTAATAGTCTTCGAAACGGCGTGACGGCTTTAATAGTCTTCGAAAAATCATCTTGAAAATCAACAGTTAGAGATTATGTTCAAAAGGCCCACGTTAAAGGCTCTAAAATTCCTAGAAAAACTATGTTTAAAAAGTCCATTTGAGGTTTGTCACAGTCCTTAAAAAATTTTCTTCAAAAAACCATGTTGTAGGCTCACTATAGTCCTTACAAATGTAGTAAAGAATAAAAAAATAAATAAAGTTCTTTCAGAACCACCTGGTCCCAGAAGAAATTTAAATTTACAAATGTCTGAAAAGATCCGCAAATATCAAAGATTCATAGTTATTGAACTATCCAAAGAACAAAATACACATTGAAATCTCTTATATTTCTTGAAAAAGCATCCTTAAAAATCCAAGTTTTATTTTTTTCAAGAGCTTTAAAAAGTTATGCTTAGTAATCGTCATCAACATTTCGAAGTCCTTGGAGAATTATCCTTAAAAGTCCACTTTGTAGTCATTTAAGGTGATTGAAAAATTATCCGTAAACCTCAAGTCGTTGTCATTTAAAGTCCTTAAAAAATTGTTTTTAAAAATCCACATTGTAGTAAATAATGGTCCTTAAAAATTAGCCTTCAAAATCTACCTTTTAATTTTTTCATGTCGTTGAAAAAATGGTCCTTACATATACACCTTGAAGTCTCCTAAAATTCGTAAAAAAATTGTCCTTAGAAACACCTTGAAGTCTCTAACAGCCCTTGAGCATTACTTTTATACAATATATATATATATATATATATATATATATATATATATATATATATATATATATATATATATATATATATATAGATGTATATATATATATATATATATATATATATATATATATATATATATATATATATATATATATATATATATATACATATATATATATATATATATATATCCTTGCTTAAGTTTCCCAAAGTAAAAATTATTCTCAAAACTTTTTGTTAAAGTCTCTCTTGGAGTGCTTTAAAAGTTATTCTTTAGAACTTACCGGTTCTAAGTCTCTTTAAAAATGTATTTGTAGAAATCCTTGGTCTGGGCTTTTAAATATCCTTCAAAATCCACTATGTCGTCTTTTAAAATCCTTGAAAATTATCATTCAAATTCTTTCGTCCTTGAAGAAAAAAATCAATATTTAGGGCTCCTACAAAAAATTAGAAAACCTATGGGCTTATTTCACTATGACGACACTGAAGAAAATATGAAGAAAAAATATCATTCCAAATATAATTTTAAATTGTTTTTATAGAAAACAATTTACATGTAATGATCATTCCTGTCGCATTCACAGAGTCACAGAAAAGCAGAACTTAAAAATTCGATGCTCAACACTCTAATAGTTCTCAAAAATAATCCTTAAAGTATTATCCTTGAAAAGCCTTGTTTAAATCTTTCAAAAAAAAAAAAAAAAAATACTTCAAATCCTTGCTAACGTTTCTCAAAGTCCTTAAATACTAAAAAAAATCCTAGCTAGGGTATCTCAGAGTTCTTCTTTAAAAAATGACAGAATCCGTAAAAATATCCAAAAATTAACATGAATTTCTCATAGCCTTTAAAACCCAAATTTAGTCCTTGAGAAAATATCCTTAGACTAACCACAATTAGTTTTTATGAAAATATCCTTAAACTAACAAGGACTAATCCTTGAGAAAATAACCTTAAAAAAGCCACGTTTATTCCTTTAAAAAAAAATCCACGTTAAATCGTAAAACATGTCCTTGACAACATATTTTGATAAATCCACGTTAAATTCTTAAAAAAACGTTCCTTAAAATACAGTTTTAGTCCTTGGAAAAATTCTTTAAAACCCACGTTAGTCCTGGAAAATATAAAAGCGTTTAGTCCTAGGAAAATATTCCTAAAAAATCCACGTTTAGTCCTTAAGAAAAAAATCCTTAAAAATCCAATTTAAATTATTAAGACATGTTCTTAAAAACTTAAGTGAGGATATTTTCTTAAACAATCCTTGAAAAATCTTCTCATAAAAACTGAGTGTAATCCTTGATAAAGAACTTCTCCAAAAAATCTACGTCAAATTTAAAAAATGAATTAGTTCTGAAAATATATCCCTAAACAAACCCGTGTAGTCTTTGAAAGAATACTTGTAAAAAAGTCTGGTTGAATTCTAAAAAAAATACTTACACGTTGGTTTAGGAAATTATATTCGTAAAAAACAGTTGTAGTCCTTGGAAAAAATTTTGAAAACAGTTTATTCCACGAACATTTTAGAACGTCACTTGCCCTTTATTATTAAAAAAAAGAACAACCAATTAAATGATTTGTTTAACCCATGAAATATGATCTTTAAATCAGGACCAAACTATTTTTTATTACAAAAATTATAAAAACATCATTAAAACTTGTACTAATTTTTTATTTTTCATTTTCTTTTCCAGGTATGGCTAACCAAATTGACTTTATTCAAGGATTACAGCTAAGTATCAAACCCCAACCCCCATACCAACTGTTAACAAAAAAAAAGTATTGACTCAACATATCTCTTCATTAAAACTGTTTTTGTTTTTAGAATTTCGTCTAGTCTTATTTATTGTTTTCCATGGAAATGGAAAAAAACACCAACACAGGCTCGCCCCCTGCCCATCCTACGACTAGCTTCAACTTAATTAAATTAATTAACAATTGTGTTGGCAAACTTTTTTTCTTGTGTTCGCTAGCAGTGTTAAGTCTTAATTAATGCCATTCAGAGGGAAAACTGTAATTAATTCAGGATATGGTGGGAGAGAGTGAGTGAAAAGGGGGTAGAGAGAGGGGAAAAAGAGAAATTGTTATGTTTGTCTTTGCACATCGTAAAACAAAATACACATGTCCCCCAACTATTGCCGCAAATGAACAATAGTTGGTTAGTTTAGTTAGGTGTTAGTTTGTCATGACAACAAAAAAGATTGCATGGGGGGTATGAGCAGGCCAAAAGTCCAGCATATGGCTGGACAAAAGTTGTCAATCGGAATAATTAAAATGACAAGACTTTGATGGAGTGGGTCGAAATTAGGGGAAATCCTTGGCAGGATTTCATGTGTCACACATGGATTTTGAAATGGGAATTAAAAAAGATTGTGTAGTTGGATTGGTTAATGAGGAATGGACTCAAATATTCGATTTAAATCTACGTCATCTGCGGCAAAATTCCTCGACTTAGAAATACGTTTTTAAATTTGAGGAAAATTTCTTTAGAATATTTGGTAGTACTTATCCACCCTAGATTTTTTACCCCCTTTCTTTGGTTTTTATTTAAAAAAAATATAATAAAACGTTCATTCCAGGAAAATATCCTTAAAAAATACTGGATTACTCTTTCCAAAATCATTTTTAAAATTTTCCTTTCCGCAAAAATATTTTTAGGAAAGTTTTCGTTTGAATATTTAACTAATTTTCATTACACCCCATACAGGTCCATATCCGTATTCGTTCCAGGAAAAACATCATTTAAATATCCTGGATTACTTTTTCCCAAAGCATTATCAAAATCTTTCTTTCTCCAAAAATATTCTTAAAAAAGCCTTAATTAGGAGTTTCAACCAATTCTCGTTACACCCCATGATTGAAATTTTTTCTAGTTCTCTCTCCATTTTGTAGTTGTTATCTTCTTCATCCTTACTTTTTGTCTTTCCCATCATGTCCATAAAACTACAACTTGCAACACACACGCACACGCTTCACATTCACTCACATGCATGTATTTAACAATGATTCCTTGTGTGATGCCATAAATTGCGTAATTCTCACATATGTATGGGTATGCGTGTGTGTGAGAGAACTGGGGTGGCAATTCTTTATTCCTGTCTATTGCCATGGTGCCAGTGATTCTTAGCTGGAGCGTTAATTACCGTAATATGGCAATAAATAGAAAATAATGTGGGTATTAAGTTGCTGCAACTCCCCCATCATCAGAAAGACTAAATTAAGAATAAATTGCAAACAAATGAGAGGATTTAACACCAAACGCAAAACATGATTGGGCGTGATGGAAAAGATTCGAAGCTTAAGATGAGCATTAATTAACAATTGTGAATACGTTTGGCGAAGTTTGCAAAAAACATTGAAAATAAATTTAAAATATCGTTTTTTTTTTCAATTCACAGTTGCAGCTCGGAAAAAATATTTTTCAGTCCCTCATCGTTTAAAAATATCCTTATGGAATATTTTTATAGTCATATGACTATAAGGTCCTAAAAATATTACTCTTAAATGTTTAAGGAAATTTTTGTTAAAACAAGTTTTGCAATGTAACAAGCCCAGCCCAGCGGCTTCTGAAGCTAGAAGTCTTTGAGATATCAAAAAAGTATATATTTCTTACCTTTGGTTGTCATTATAAAAATATTTTAATTTTTTACACTTCTACTCCCTTAAAAATATATTTAAAATTTACAAATCTTGCCTATGGAACTACTTTAAGAAATATTTAGAAAAAAAAAAAAAAATACATTACTATTCCCACCGATTTAAAAGGTCAAGGCATGGCAATTGACCCTACGAAGCTGTTCTACCCCTTTATTATAAGAGTGCTTTTGTACGATTATACGAGAATTATGACTTTGCATCTCTCTACGAATTAGAAAATCCATGATTCTTTCCGAGTCCCTTAAAATCTTCAATGGGTATTTCAAAAATGTTAAAAAATACATGATTTCTGGTATTGAAAACTTCTACAAATAGTTAAAATTCTTAATTTTTGGTCTTGCCAAGAGACATTTATAAAACACTTGAAAAGTTAATTTCAAAGTATTTTATTATTAACTCGCAAGTGTCTGCTACTTCGTCAGCGATAAGCTCACCTTAAACTTTTCGATTCATTTAATTTCTATATAGAATTTCAGGACATCCGCTCTATTCCTTCACCCAATACCAAATGTAGTACTTTTCGTACAATTATAGTACACATCTTCGAAATCATCTTCATATCTCATTTCTAGATACCTCAATATCAAATTTCGGAATTTCAGCTCTATCCCCTCACTCAATACTCAATTTAGTACCATTCTATATTTTCCGGACAATTACAGTAAGCATTTCCAAAAATACATCCATATCTGAACTACAACCATCAATAGTGTCATCTATATCGAATTTCAGGATCTCGGCTCTATTCCTAATACGACATTTAGTACTATTTGGTACTTTTCGTACAATTTTGGTACACATTTTCAAAATCACATCCATATCTCAGTTCCAGATACAGTGACATCCATATCAAAGTTCAGGATTTCAGCTCTGTGAATTCCCGCATTGTCAAATTTGGTACCATTTAGTACAATTATGATGGTACGCATATCCAAAACCAAACTTCTCCCAACCACAGACACAAACAGTGACATCTATATTGAATTTCAGAATTTCCGATCCAATCCTTCACCAAATACATTATAGTACACATTTCTAAAACCACCTCCATTTTTTTAACAACAGACACCAACAGTGATATCTTCACATAATACCAAATTTAGTACTATTTAGTACTTTTCGTACAAATACAGGACACATTTCTAAACCACCGCCAAATCTCAATCAGAGATACCAAAAGTTATCTAAATATCAAATTGCAGAATTTTATCACGATCACTTCACTAAGCCCAAATTTTAGTAACATTTAGTACTTTTCGTACAATTATGGTACTCATTTGCGAAACGACTGACGACGACGATAAAAGCGACCCCAATGCTAAATTTCAGATTTCAAGCACTATCTACTTACCCAATACTAAATTGTACCAAATATAGTACTATTTACTACTTTTCGCGCAATCAAACCTACCACCAAAAGGGATCCCAAATCTTCGAAATTCCAGCTGTATCTGTTCACCCTTAACCAAACTTTTTCAAATTTCTTACCATTTTGTTCAGTTCGCACACTTACAGTACACATTTCCAAAACCACCTTGAAATATATCAAACTTATTTTCCAACCTTGATTCTCATACCAAATTTCAAGTTTTAAGCTCTATCCGTTCACATAATATCAAATTGTACCATTTTAGATGTTTAGTACCATTATGGAAATTTTCATAATCTGAAAGTTTGCATTTCCAAAAACCCCTTTGGAACTCCTGCTCCCCATCAAATCATTCCAAATTTCATTTCATTCCATTCTAGCTCTTTCCTTTACACCATACAAGGTATTTACTTTTTAGCACATTTTAGTACCCTTTTAGTGGGAATTCCCGAATTCCCAGCAGTGTCACATGCCTATGCACTATGACTGACCCCCGTGCAAAATTTCCAGATTCTAGCCTCAGCCGTTTCGTGTGGGCATTGATTCGCCATCAGCCAGTTATTTCACTACTCTTAGGCAGATTATATTTAATGTTTGCATCGGATTTTGGTCAGGTGTGGCAATATTGGGCTACTACAAGTTTGTTGTTCATTGTATATATATGGTGGAGTCGTTGCACAGCATTTTGAAAATCCTCTTTTATTGAAAATCTTCCTTTATTCCTCTAATCAAGATATATCAGAAAATATACACCAGGGGTTGCTTAATGGACTTTCATTTATTTAACTATTATAAAATCGGCAAGTGGGCCTTTTACAGATCTTAAATAAAATATTTTAAAAAAATTCGGGGTTATGTCACAAATGGTCCTTAAAAATATTTCTAAAATCTTCTTTGGTGCCTGAAAATAATTTTTATTTTAAATAAATATTTTAATAAAATAGTTCTTAAAAATCTTATTAAACAGTTGTGTTTAGCTTTAATAATCCTTGAAATTTTTTCTAAAATATGTACACATTGGTGGCTTTTAATGTACAGAAAATAATTCACAAATATCCAAAACCAGCTAAAAAATGATGATTATATTGGCCTGAAAAAATGGTCCCAGCTTTTATGGTCCTTGAAGAAATTATTGGGGTGGGTGGGTCCTTATGAAAATCAATGTTGGGGACCCTAATAGTACTTCCAAAATAATATTAAAATTATAAAATAATTAGCATTGGTGGTATTTTTAGTTCACAAAAAAATAAGAATATTCGGGCAGGACATCCATGCATAAAGAACATACTTCAAAATATCATGGCTTGTTGGCCTTATAGTCCTTAAAAATAGTACAAAACATCTTCGATGGAATAAACATTTCTCGGTCTAGTTGACTTCTAAAAATTGCTTGAAAAAATCCTCGTTGGGCTTTCAGAAAACAATGTTAAGGGCTTTTAAACAAACTCTATAAAATAAAAAATTTTCCCTTACAGCAAGTTCCATCTTTCAACTTTGATAGTCCTTCAAATTTTTTCTGCAAAAAATCAATTTTGTACATAAAATAATTCCTAAAAATCCTGAATGGGCTGTCCAAGCTTTTATGGTCCTTGAAGAAATATTTTCAAAAATTCTATGTTTGAGACACTGGGTTTTCTTAGGAACATCCACGTTGATAGACTGGATAGTCCTTCAACAGTAATATCAAAATTTAACATTGGTGGTATTTTTAGTTCATAAAAAATACACCTAAAAGATTTCTGATTGATGCCCTTTATGAAAAAATAATAACTCAAAATATCCTTGCTTGTTGGTCTGATAGTCCATCAAAAATAGTACAAAATATCCCCCTTGGAAAGCACATTGGCAGGTCTAGTAGACTTCTAAATATAGCTTGGAAAAATCGTCATTGGAAAGATTTCCCAAAAATAATAAGAAGTCTCGTAATTCTTAAAAAAACTCTCTAAGATTTACGTTGCTGGCTCGGAAAATCCTTAAAAAAATAAAAAAAAAAACACTTCGATGGCTCCTATAGCTGAGCCGTTTTCCTACTCACTTTTCCTTTCCAGAGAGTTCCACCTTTCATCAGTTAATTCCATTCTGTTAACATTTATTTTCAATGGACAATAAAGATCTTAAATAAAATTATTTCTATTTATTTATTTCTCCTTTTTTTTTTTTTTTTGTTAAATATAACAGGACAATATAGAAAAAGGACCCCAACAACAACATTCATCAGTTAAATTGAAATGTACACCACCACTGGCTGACTGGTTGGCTGACTGGCTAGCTGGCTGGCTATGTTCTATAGCCGCCGTCAACAATTCTTTGTTGACCCATTTCAAATTTTTAATGACATTATGGTCTCACATTGCTTTTAATTATTACAGCTTCTTGCAGTGTGTTGTAGCTCCCCTCCTACCATCACCCGGTTCTCTTCATCTTCTCTGTTTTTGCTCTATAATTTCACATTTAAACACTTCACTGCACAGAAACGCCAACGTTGATGAAAATAAAAAAAAATTGGAGAAGGAGGACGACGAGGAGGAGTATGCAACAAAAGGATGGTCTAAATCTAATTGACTTTGAGTGTACGTTTTACCGCCTTTTTGTACGCCAAGCGAGTGAGCTGTGATGTATTTAAGAGCACATATGTGTGTGTAGATGTAGAAGTGTATGTGTGCTTCTCAGTATGTATAGTTTCATATCATGCATGTATGCTTACCAGTCAAGCCATAGCAACAGCTCAGCGGTAATGATGAACTCAAATCTAATTAAAAATCACACATACATATGCATATACATGTATGTATGTATGTATGAAGGGATGGGTGTTTAAGGAAACTAGTTATAGTTTATGTGTATGAGTGGGTGTAGTTTTCACACAGATGAATGGGTTAGACACACATACACATACATACTCATATGAATGAAGATTTTTAGGTTTTGCTGTGAGTGAATAGTGTATTTATGTCGACATTAATGCCTTATGGCAAAACATGTGATCCTGTGTTGGAAAAATTGCGTAAATGCAGCTAAAGAGAAATGTATGTGTGTTGGTGTAGCTGGAAAAGGGGTTACACAATTTGAATTTGTGCTCCCGCGGGCTACAATGATGTTTAGCTTAATTTAAGTTACATTAGTTCATTCATTTGCATAGAAACAATCATTCGGGATACTATTCGTGGAAAGATCCATGTTGATGAATGTGAAAGTTCTTCAAATAACCTTTTTAAAAACTCCTCTTTATTGGCACTGGCAACTTAGCAAAAAAATTCATGTTGTTAGGTCTAAAAATCTGAAAATTATTTTATGATACTGGAAGTCCTTCAAAGTTCTCCCAATGAATGTTAACTATGAAAATTCTGCCTATAAATATTAACGTTAATGTACATAGACATTAAAATTTTAAAATCATTCCAAAATTTTTTTCTCTCTAGAATGAATACATTCGACTACGTTAGTATTGAAAGTCTAAAAAAATCTCTTCTTAAAATCCATGTAGATTTTCTAAAAATAACTGCTTTAAAAATCCAGGTTTATAGTCTTGAAATCCTTCAAAAAATCTTCTGAAAAGAAATCCTCTTATAAATCCTCGTATAAATCCTTTGGAAATTTTCATTTTTATAATTCTGAAATACATCCCAAAATTTTTTCAGAGTCCCAAAAAATAAAAATTAATAAATAAATAATAATAATAATATTTCAGTGTTAGCATGTTTGTTCGGGATACCGTAGTATTTTGTTGTTGAAAAATAGTTAGGCTTGATCCCATTATTTTTATTTTTATAAAAACAAGGTTTTTTATTAGTGAAGAAAGATGGTAATGTTTACAGGGGGTAAGGGAGAGACTACCTAATTTCGGAAAGAGCCACCAATCCTCATCAGTTCCCTTGCTTTTTTGGATATTCTCCCTAGAATTTATTTTAAAATAACTCCTATGCCGAAAAAAAAACCTTTTTTATGCAAGTGACGAAATTGTAAGCTCAATAGAAGAGGTACCAAATAATACTTCTAAAACATTCGGTACATAATTCCGGAAGCGCATCAGAATACATATATCCATAAAAATTTACGCTAAAACTTTCATTGAGGGCTCTGAAAGTCCTTTAAACATCTTTTAAAAGCCCTTGGAAAATATTTTTCATATTTTTCCCTGCCTTACCCCCTGGTAAACATTACCATCGTTCTCCACTAATAAACAAACGTTGTTTTTATAGAAACAACAATAAAGGGATAAAGCCTGGCCATTTTGCAACAACAAATTTTTTCATAACATTAAAAATCTTTCTAAGAAACTGAGATGAAAAGTCCCGAAATCATTAAAAACGGCAATTTTAATGGCTCTGAAAGTCCTTCAAAAAATCCTTCCTAAAATCCACAATATTGTCCTCTGAAAAATTCTTCGGAGAAAGCCCCCATTTATTATTAAAATCCTCCTTCTATATATCTCAAAGTCCCTAAAAAGATTCAATGGCGATTTTAGTCTTTCACAAAATATTTTAAACCATTAATTTTGGTGGCTTTTAAAGACCTTTAAAAGTTTTTGTACAAAGTATGCCCTTATAGTTCTCACAAGTTCTTCTAAGAATCCTTCGTAAAACCCTACTTTAAAATATCCTTTCACAAAAATCTTCTGAGAGACCTTCAACAGATCTTACGAACTAAACAAAATAAACTACTTCGAAAGTACTTCAAAAAAAAAACGCTTTAAAATCTGATAGCTCTAAATGTCCTTCGCCTTAACAAGGCAAAACTCAAAAAGTCCTTCATTCATTTTAAGTTATAATTTATGGCTCTGAAAGTCTTTAGATAACTTTTACCTAATCCAGATTTAATGTACGTCGTAATATTTATTTTAGACTTAGATTAGATGTGAAGTGGACAATTTTAGTCCACTCCTTCTCGTTACATCCTTCATAAAGGGTCTAATTTTTTTTTTTTTTTTCATAATAAAAGACAAATTTTATTTAAATATACGGACCAAAGCTAAGGGTTTAGATCTTTCGCCAAAACTACTTTTTTACTTATTTTATTAAATGTCGTTATATGTATTCGAAAAAAATATTTGTTATAATTTTACTTTTATACCAGGCAGCCAAAATATACCAGGCAGGCAAAATATTTCTGAAAATATGCACGTTGATTGATGGTCCTGGGAAAATATTTTTGAAAGATTCAGGTTAATAGTCCAAATTTGAAAAACAAAAATTAAAAAAAATTAATTACAAAAATTAATTGGTGGCTGGTCTTTTGAAAATATTTTTAGGAAATACATGGTTCTGGTAGCTCCTGGGAAAATATTTTTAATAAAATCCACGTTCATGGCGGATCTTTGAAAAATGTAAAAAAAAAAATCCTTAAAAACATTATTTTAAAAATCCACGTTAATGGTTAATCCTTGAAAAATTTTTTTTTTTTAAATCCAAGATTCGGGTTGGTCCTGCAAAAAATATTTTTAAAAAAAGTTCAGGGTTCTGGTTGGTCGTGGAAAAAATATTCTTTAAAAATCGACGTTGATGGCAGGCTGATCCTTAAAAACATTATTTTAAAAATCCACGTTAATGGTTAATCCTTGAAAAATTTTTTTTTTTAAATCCAAGATTCGGGTTGGTCCTGCAAAAAATATTTTTAAAAAAAGTTGGTTGGTCGTGGAAAAAATATTCTTTAAAAATCGACGTTGATGGCAGGTTATCATTATTTATGTTACTAGAGTTCGAATTTGAAAATATATTTAAAAAAGATCCACGTTCATAAGGGATCCTTGAAAAATTTTTTTAAAAGGTGTGTCCTGCAAAAATATTTTTAAAAAATCCGCGTTGGTGGCTTATTCCTTGAAGATACTGATCCTTGAAAAATACTTTAAAAAACCAAGGTTGTGGTTAGTCCTGGAAAAAATATTCTTAAAATAAATCTGCGTTGATGTCTGATCCTTAAAAAGTATTTTTTTATTATGTTTTTTGTCATAGAAGTTGTTTTTAAAATAACAAAAAACAAGGGAACTGATGAGGATTGCTGGCTCTTTCCGAAACCTAGGTGTTCCCTGCCTTACCCCCTGGTAAACATTACCACGTTCTTCACTAATAAAAAACGTTGTTTTTATGAAAACAACAATAAAAAGGATTAAGCCTGACCATTTTGCAACAACAAAATCCATGTTTCTTTTTTCCAGCAACAAAAAAATGATTTAATAAATCCACGGTTCCTGTTGGTCCTTGAAAACAAATATTTAAAAAAAAATCTACTTTTATGGCTGACCCTTGAAAAATATTTTTAAAAAATCCACGTTAATGGCTGATCCTTGAAAAATATTTATAAAAAAATCCACATTAATTATCCTTGAAAAATATTTATAAAAAAATCCAAATCAGGTTCGTCTTGGAAAAAAAAATTAAAAATCGACGTCGATGGTTAATTCTTGAAAAATATTTTTAAAATTATCGACGATTCTAATTGGTCCTGGAAAAATATATTTTTAAAGATCTACGTTTATAGTTCGAATTAGAAAAAATATTTAAAAACATCAACACCGATTTTTTTTTAAATCCATGATTCTGGTTGGTCCTGAATATTATTAAAAAAATTCGCATTGACGGCTGATCTTCAAAAAATATTTTTAAAAAATCCACTGTTCTGGAAAAAATAAAAATTCATGTTGATAGCAGATCTTTGAAAAATATTTAAAAAAAATCAACGGTTTTGGTTGGTCCTTGAAAAAATATTTTTAAAAGATTCCCGTTAAGAGTCGAAATATGAATTTTTTTTAAATCCTCGTTTTTGGTCGGTTCTGGAAAAATATTCTTAAAAGATTCACGTTAAAAGTCCAAGTATGAAAAAATATTTTTAAAAATCCTCTTTGATGACTGATCCTTGAAAAGTATTTAAAAAAATCAAAGGTCCTGGAAAAAATATTTTTTTTCAAAAAACCAAGTTCTGGGAATAATATTTTTTTTAAATCCAAGATGATGACTGATCCTTGAAAAATATTTTAAAAAAAATCACGTTGAAGACTGATCCTTGAAAGATATATTTGAAAAATCCACGTTTGTTGTAGGTCCTGGAATAAATATTTTTAAAAAATCCCCATGGTTCTTGAGGGTAATTTAAAGAAAATATTTTTAAAAAGTTCACGGTTCTTGTTGGTCCTTGAAAAAATATATTTAAAAAAATCCACGTTGATGATGGGTCCTTGAAAAATATATTTGTTCCTCGAAAAAAATCTTTTTAAAAAAATCCATGATTCTGGTTGGTCCTGGAAAATATAATTTTAATGATGGCTAATCCTGGAAAATATATTTTTTCTTAAAAAATACACGTTGATGGCTATATTTGAAAAATATTTTTAAAATAATTTAACTTGATTGCGGATCCTGGAAAGATATTTAAAAAACATCCATGTCAATGGCGAATCATTGAAACATATTTTTAAAAGTTCACGTTTGTCCTGGAAAAATAGTTGCAAAAAATGCTACGTTTCTATCTGGTCCTTGAAGAAATGGTGAAGACAAGTTAAAAAAATAAAGCAACCTTAAATAGCTGTTTGTCGGAGATTTTTTTTTTTTTTTTTCAAAATTACAAAACAATATTAAGGACTTGCCTTTTTTATATATATATTTTTTTTTAAACTGGTACTTAAAAAAATATTTTCGGAATAAAATATTTTAAGAAATTATTTTTGAGAACTGGTCCTAAGGTAAAAATATTTTTTATCCTTCTTGATATCTGGTCCTTGGAAGAGTATTTTTTGCGATACTTCTGGATAGCCAGTTCTTAAAAAATGTTGGAAAATCCCTCGCTGGTTGTTTTTTTAAATAAGTGAGAAACAACGTTGATCGTTGGATCTTAAAATGGATACATGGTATTGGAAATGGGAAAATATTCTGAAAAATCGACTAACTTACGTTGATGGTTATCCTTTGAGAAAAAAATTCAAAAATATTATTCATAAATTATTGCATTTTATATTTGCAAAAATCCTTCAAAATATTTTTTAAAATTTGATTTCAAAGTTTGGTCCTGACCAGATATTTTTTACAAAATCTAGTAAAACTGCAGGGACTTGCCATAAATGCGGATATTTTTCAAATCCGCAATTTTGGTGAGTCATTTAACAAATATTTCCACATATTTTTATTTTCTCTCTTCAAAGAGAGTCCTTTAACAAATATTTCTACATATTTTTATTTTCACTCTTTAAAGAGAATAAATGCAATAGAAACCTAAGTGATTTTCATACCTTTTGGCATCAAAGCCAATTTTTTTCAAGCCCCACCGCAGTCGAAACTTTACAATGTGTGTAGATTTTTTCTCCCATAAAGGAGTCTAAGCACACAGAGAGAAAACATAATAATGCTGACTTTACTGCATACTTATACCCCCATTGTTATTGTTGCTGCAGTGCGACTCCAACAACAATGAAGTAAAATCCAACTAAAGATTATGGTGAGAAATGATTAACACCTGAATAGAGGAGATTTCTGGAAAACATGGCCATAATTCTGCAAAACACCAGCAAAAAAAACGAAGGTGTTGAGTTACAAAAAGAACACAAAAAGAAAAAGGAATTACAATTGCAAACATTTGCCATAGTCCTCATTGTTGTTGTTATTATTCTTGTTTTAAATACCTGGAACTTGTTAGTGTCAGCAAGAACTTTATGCCAGTTAATACTCCTCTTCTACCAGCAACAACAATCTATAGCTCCAGTTCCAGCAGCAACATAAATGCAATTCAAAACGCATAAGTCTTTCTTGATCTCTTTGGGTTTTTATCTGTGTGTAGATTTCACTATATGTGTGTGTGTGAGTGAGTGAGTGTGTATGTGTCGCTGTGTACTCTTCTTCTCTGTTTTACTTCTTTTGTTTTACTTTACTCTAGAGTTGGCAAATAATTTCAAATATATTCAGTCTGCCGTAAATGCAAGGATAAGCCTTAGCCAAGCATTTTAACTGCATACACGTGTGTGTGCGTAGCTTTGTTAGTGTATGTGTGTGTGTGTATTTTAGTTGTTTGTGTTGGACCAGAATATTGTCTGTGTATAGCCTTACTAATCTTGTTGCTAAATCATATAATGCATTCTCATAGTCATCACTTTCTCACTTGGCTGCGTGTACGTTTTTTTCTTTCCATAGTTTCCACATTATTTGTGGGCGCCAGAGTTAAGTCTAAATGGCGTTGAAAACTTTCTGAGAACGAAAGAAAAAAAAACTGAAATTATAAAAATACATTTTATGAATGTTGACATAGCTTTTAAATATGTGGCATTTTAAAGGATAATTTCTGTAAACACACTCAGCATGAATTGGAAAATCAACAACATTAATGTTTATGGTTATGAAGAGTCCTTGGAAGACCATAGTTATTGGAAAATAATTTTTTAAAAATTAATATTTATTTTTATTTTTTATTTATTTAAAGTCCTTAAATTGTGAAAGCTCAGAGTCTTGGAAAATTATTTTAAAACTATAATTTGCAATTTTGATAGTCCTTAAAAAAATGTACCTAATAATACGAAGTGTTTGGATACAAGTACTGATTTTAATCTACATTAATGAAAGACAAACGGCTGAAGCTAGAATCTTGAAATGTTGGATGAGGGTCAATCTTGGTCTGAAGGTGTCAGATAAGGCTGGATTTTTGAAAATTCACACTGGAATAGTACGAAAAGTAGTTAAAGGTACTAAATGGCACACTTTGTATTTTACAAACCAGCAGAGCTCAAGCTAAATTTGGAATGCGGGCCATTGATTGAGAGTATGATACAAAAGGTTTCTGCACTATAAGTGTACCAAAAGTACTAAAATGCACTATTTTGTACGACTTCGTACCATATAAACGGTTAGAGCTAAAAACTTGAAAATTGGAATGGGAATCAAGGTTGAGGAGAACAGCCGATGTAAGAAGGTAGTTATGAAGGTGTATACTCATGTATACGACAAGTACTAAATTGTACTTAATTCAGTACTATTTGAATTTGGAGGGACGAAAGGAGCTGGAATCTTGAATTTGAAATTAACATAACTGGCAGAGAGTAGGATTGGGATATTAAGGTAGTTTTCGAAAATTGTACTTATTTTCACGAACAGTACTAGATGGTACTAAATTTGGTACAATTTCGATTTTGGTGAACTGATAGAGTTGGAATGCTGAAATTTGTAGGACTGATGTAGATAAGACTGGGTTTTTGGACATTTGCACTGGATGTGTATGAAAAGTACTAAAATGTACTACATTTTGTACGATTTCGTACCACGTGAACGGTTAGAGCTAAAAACTTGAAATTAGGAATTAATCAGGATAGTCTGAAAGTGTGTGTACTTATGTATACGAGATGTACTAAATGGTACTTAATTTGGTACAATTCGAATTTAGAGTCACGGATGGAGCTGGAATCCTGAAATTAACATAACTAGCGGATAGTAGGATTAGATTTGATAGTTTTCGAAAATTTTACCTTCTAAACGAATAGTACAAAATGGTACCAAATTCGGTACAATTTCGATTTTGGTGAACTGAGAGAAATGGAATCCTAAAATTTTGAAATAAGACTACCATTGCATTATAGGACTGAGGTTAGTAGATGGTATTGGAAATTCGTACTAATATGTACTAAATGCTACTAAACTTGATACATATGTGGACTTGGGTGAACCAGTAGAGCAGGTATCCTAAAATTTGAAATGAAGATTACTGTGGGAGTATAGGATTAGGGTATGTAGGACATTTGGGAAATCCGTACTTATGTGTACTAAATGGTACAAAATTTTCGTACAATTTGAATCTTAATAAATCGATGTAGATGGAATCCTGAAATTGGGGGAAAAACGATTTCTATTGGATTGTATGATGCAGGTTGTTTTGGAAATTTGGAGTGGCACTAAATTTTGATACAAATTGGAATTGTTGGTGAACCGATAGAGCTGGAATTCTAGAATTCGAAATGAGATTTCTATGGGATTGCCTAATTGAGGTATGGAGGGAGTCTTACAAATTTGAAGTGTAGAATTGGGGTATGTAGCAAGTTTTGCAAATTTTAGAAATTTTATTTAGATTTATGTGAACCGATAGAGCTGGAATCCCGTATTTCGATTTTGAGGACACTGTTGGTGTCTGTGGTTATGGAGGTGGTTTTACAAATGTGTACTATAATTGTTCAAAAAGTACTAAGTGGTACTAAATTTGGTATTAGGTAAAAAGAAAAGGACTAAAAAGTCAAATCGTTTTTTTTTTTTTTTTGGGAAACGAAGACTTTTTTGGTGGAGGTTAAATGTTGAAAGAAAAACCTGACTATTTTAATTACAATATTTTAAAAGTCTACAACGACTATAATTTGGGATTTTATGAGGCTGATATTAGGATCATAAATTTAAACACTGCCACCTTTCTCAATGAAAAGAAGAAATGATCAAAAATCTGCAAAAAATCCAAATTTCAAACGTTGCATAAAAAACACCCATATCCCTCCCTCCAAAAAGTCACTGTAATAAAACTTGAAAACGCAAACTCATTATTCACGCTTTCAAAATGCCAAGCAGCAGCTCATTTAAAATGGATAATAAAACCAATTTGGTGAAGGAATAAAAAAAGGGTTACCATTCAAAGACATAACTTGAAAAGGTGATGAAGAAAACAAATAAAACATTTTGTTGGGCGCCAACAAAAGGTTGAAGTTGTTAACTTTACAAAGCACAAAAAAAAAACAACAAAAATAAAACACAAAAAAACTGCAACCGTAAACGTTTATGGCACTTCGACATATATCACGAAAACGAAAACAACAGCAACAACAATGAAAAAACATATGAAAGGTGTTTTTCATCAAGCTCGTTAGAAACGCGTGCCAACTTTAACAACATCATCAGTGTCATCATCAACAAGCACCACCATTTTACATTAGAAAATCTACCAAGAGCGGCTGTTGGCTAAAGAAACAGCAAATGTCAGCGGATTTTTTTTTACCGTATGTTAGGAGAAAGGAGCTGGGGAAAACAGATTGAGCTGCTAACAAAAACACCTTTACGTAGTGCTCATAAATGTGATTTGGATGTATATTTTTATGTGTGTGCGTTTTATTTTCAGAATTTCCTGCGTTTCCGTTTTCCGGTGTCTTTTGTTTACCCCTTTCTGTGGTTATTTTTTGTAACTGTTTCTGAGATTCCCATTTCCTTTTTTGCGTAATTTTTTCAGATTTTCTTGGGAGAGGAGAAATTTTACTTTGAATGGAGCAGAAGTTTCATGAGAATTGAGGGCGACTCCACACATATGGGGCTATTCGACGCATTAGTCCCCGTATTTTTAAGGTCGTAATTTTTTTTTTGCTATTTTGAGTCAATTTCTTAGTTGTCTATTAGTTATTTTTTGGTCTATTTTTCAAGGACTGCAATGTTTTACCACAAATATTAAAGGACTCCCAAAGTACTATTTGTACATAAGCACAAATTTCGAAAATTTTCACCATATCCCAATCCTACACTCCACCGGTAATGTAAATATCAAATTTCTGGAGTCTTGTTCAAATTGTACTAAATTTAGGACCGTTTAGTACACACTTTCTAAATTATCTCCTTACATCGACTCTACTGCTCAATCTTACCCATTCCAAATTTCAAGTTTTTCGCTCTAACTGTTAACATGACACGAAATTTTGTACACCTGTGGTGCGAATTTCCAAAAACCGTTTGGTACATCTATCATACACTCCATCAGTGGCCCACATTCCACATTTAAGAGTTCTAGATTTACTGTTTCCTCAAATACAAAGGGTACAATATTTAGTACTTTTCGTACCGTTCTAGTACGAGTTGGCAAAAACCCAGCTTTATCTGATACCTTCGAACCATGACTGACCCTTACCCAAAATTTCAAAAGTCTACCTTCAGCCGTTTCGTCTGGGTTTTTATTTCACAATTATGGAGCACCTACACGTATGAGTTATTTTAATAGGAGGACACATGGGCGTATACTTGTTTTAAATGCCATATTTATCATACTTAAATCTTAACAAATGAGAAATTTAATTTTTTTGGAAATCCTTCTTTAATTACAAGAATCCCATACCCTAACCACATCTCCTTAAAGCCCCCCACATCTCTAAAACCGCCCCCAAAAATATGCAAAATTTAATTTGTTTCTCTTGCCAGGCTAAAATGTCAATAAAAACGACATTTGATTTCTTTCGATCACCTTTTTTGACTTTTCGCACCACATAGAAGAAGGACTCCAAAAGAAGAACATAAAGGAAACAAAAAACCAGAATCTTTTTCTTATGACGCTCTTTCTTCTTAAGGGCAAAAACTGGGTATTGTACGCTTCAACATTTTCGACAAGGAGATAAATGTGAGTGGGAAGGAGAAAAAAAAACAAACTTTTAGCACAAGAATAGAATGGAACCCATGTTGTAGTAGGTGAAGAAAGAAATTTCGTTGAACTTTTACCCAAAATGACACTATATCAGGAACATAACATGCTCGTGGTGATGATGCCACTGCTGCTTCTGCTACTGGGTGACAGGCAGGCAGTCAGCCAGGCAAGGAAAGACAAATAACCTAGAGAAAAACAAATGGGGAGGGGCGATTGCAAACAGAAAGAGAAAGAGAGAGAGAGGTTGGAGGGAGGTTCACTAAGGTTATTTTTGAAGGCAACATTGACTAGGATATTCATATCCAACTCTGCCCCCCCATGTTAACATGACGTTGCCAGACAATATATTCTGCAATGACGAACGACAATCCAATTCAGCAGCTTTCTACCTATTTGGTAGGATGCAATGAAAGTTTTTTTTTCTTTTTTGGATTTTCGTCTTTTTTGAGGGGGTTACTGTGTTGTAAAGGATATTGCTTGCAAATGATTAAGATTTCAAATCTTGTGATGGCTTTTGAATAAGGTTTTTTGGTTGTTTGGTTTCTCTCATTTTTTATGGTCGCTTTTTGGAATGTTTTGAAATCTTAAGAGCCCCCCCAAAAAACCCTGACTACACAAGGCAAAGACATTGAAAGATTTTTGAAATTTAGGTTATAGCTGAAGGTCTCACAAAAACAATGCCAGTCAATAATTGTCAACACACACATACATACATATGAATTAATGAAGCTTAAGGATATATCAAGGAAAATGGCACGAATTTTGATTCGGTATCCTTGGAATTTTTTAAAAGAATTTAAAAAACATGGGTTTCATTTTCGCAATTTTCGAATATTTTTTGGACACTAGACATCAAAACGGCCATCAAAGAAAATTAAAAAATTTTATTATTTTAAATAAATCTTTTAAAAAATTAATGCGATTTTTTCTCTAAAATTTGACATTTTAAAAGAATGCCCTAAAACCCTTACACGGGGAATTCATATGAAATTTTCCGTCACTTTTTGCGATCTCCACACCAGGACTTTTTTTCCGAATTTTTAAAAATCCATGGGGTGACATCATTTCAACTTGTCACAAAAATGCTGGTAACAATACCGAGCCGGTAAAAAGTATAGTTGTAAAGGTCGCAATATGGTCGTACAAAATTTCATATGAATTCCACATATCGGGGTCTTTGGAAATTCGACCAAAATTCTGGCAACAATACCGATCTGTATAGATGTCTCCCTAAGGATCTTTAAAAATTCGCTGAAAAGTCCAGTTGTGGAGGTCGCAATATAATCGTGTAAAATTCCATAGAAATTCCACGTGTCGGGGTCATTGGAAATTGCTTAAAATGTGTGGAGAAGGATAGAACCTTTAAAAAAATCTTTAAAATAATTTTTTCGCAACTTTTAAATTCTTTCCTAAGGACTGGCGACCCAAGAGGACTGATAAAAACAAGTTTAAAAGTATCAGTTGGTTTTGTCGACAGATGTATACCCACAGCCAATGTTCGATTATTATTTAAATATATTTTGACTTCAGGTATGATTATTCCAAGTGTTGACCCTCTATGGATAAGATTCCGAAGGATTGGGCAAACATTATCCATTTCGTATCGGACCTAAATAAATATGATATAAATATTGCGACTTGGCACTTTGTAATATTTTTGACCCTTTGTGGGGAAAACACGAGAAAGAGTGGTCCGATCTCTACCATCAGATCTTCTGTTGATCGAAATATTGAAATGTACCAAGTCTAAATGGAATCGCATATTGATTTCGCGTTTTATGAGCCTCATGGATATTCAAAATTTTGACCCTTTGTGGGGGAGGTACCAGAAGGAGTGGTCCGACCTGTACCATCTTCATTACAGATCTTGTGTTACTGGAAATATGGAGATGTACCTCGTCTGAATGGAATCGAATATATATTTCTCGTTTTATGAGCCTCATCGATTTTCAAAATATTAACCCATCTTCACAGCATATCTTATGTTAGTAGAAATAATAGGATGTGTGTAAAATAAAGAGAACCGGATGCTTATTTCGGATTTCATAATCGTTTTGGTTATTCAAAAATTTGACCCTTTGTGGGGAAGGTACCAGAAGAAATGGTCCGACCTCTACCATCTTAATAGCAGATCTTCTGTTGATGGAAACATTTTTATGTTCCAAGTCTGAATGGAAGCGGCTGTTAATTTCGGGTTTTATGAGCTTTATGGATATACAAAACTTTGCCCCTTTGTGGTAGAGGTACCAGTAGGAGCGGGCCAAATTATCCCATCTTCACACCAGATCTTGAGTTGGTAGAAATAATGGGATGTGCGAAATATGAAGAGATCCCAATGCTTAT